>NC_090649.1:181274107-181572782 GCF_040937935.1 Hyperolius riggenbachi | reverse complement strand
AAAAAAAAGACACGCTTATCAAGTCACATCCCTGTATTCTCTTCTGAATACTGAAAAGGTCAGCAATGAGCACAATAATATCCTTCAGAACTGAATGCTTCAGCAGATAACAATGTGCAATATGGAGCATCAGATCCCACTTTAACTAGTCACTTAATCAATGCAAGTCCAACCAGCTGGATCCAAAACCGATATTTACATTTGTGTTGGCTACATGTTGGCTGCGTAATATGTTGGCGCTTTATAAATACAATAAATAAATAAATAAATAAAATAAATACATGGGTGTTAATCCCTCAGTAACTATTTATATCTCATGAGGTCTGATGCACAAAACTATTCTCATAAGTTAACTCACATTTTATTTTCCTGCCTTTTCAATAAAATTACGGTAAATTTCTGGACCCAGAGGATGACAGAAATTGTGCGTGTGAGCGTGTGTAAATCTCACTGATGACTAAATAGGAGTCATAAAAGTGTGTTTGAGGAAAACAGACTTCAGGGCAGCATACGTTTAGTTACGCCGCCAGTCAGTTGAGCGCAGGGTAAGTTGAATGATGGATCACCCTGCTGCAGCTCAAATTCCTGCCGGCATTAAATACTAGCTTTAAAGAGACTCTGTAACAAAATTTTCATCCTTATTTCTTCTATCCTATAAGTTCCTATACCTGTTGTAATGTGCTCTGTCTAACTGCAGCCTTTCCTTTTTGCACAGTGGCAGTATTATCTCTGTTATATGATCTAATCTTCTCTCCTCTGTCGGGTCTGTCGGGCTCAGACAGACTGGCTGGAGTGTGCTGTGCTGCTTGTGATTGGCTAGTAGCTATACACACCCTCTCCAGGCCCCCTGCACACTCTGTATGACTCACACACTGAGATCCTCTTAGTGTATCCCTTGCTGTGTGTTTTGTTTGTAAACACTGGATAAAAATGGCAATTACAAGCCAGAAGAATTTTAGAGTACAGATTCTCTTTAAGTCATAGCAACTCAGAGGGTGAAGTAATTTGGGATCCGGCAATTGCTGGAACCCCAAATTACTCTTGTGCAGGGTGCACACTATAGCATTAGTGCTTCAGTGGCACCTGTCTTCAGCGCTTGGCACTTACAACCTGCTTCATGCGGGCAGGGAATGGATAGAAGGTACAGTTGCATAATATGCTCCCATAGTAATAACTGTTACACTTGTCAGTCAAGTAGAGAAGGAGTCAGTTGCTGGAAGGGTGACATGCATTACAAAATTACAAAATTATTTATACATCTCTTCAGTAAGGTACCTTCCTGGAGTTAAGTTTAACATGTTCCTGTCTCCACATCCTATGAAGTAAAGCAAACTTGAGAAAACGTACACTAACATGGTTCTTCTACCCCCTCCATTATCCTGCTGGCTCCCACTAACCACTGCAACTTCCCCAAGCTACCAGATGTGCAGAGAGGGTGCAGCCAGAGTAGGACTACAAGTCAGTCTAGGCAAGTGCCTGGGGTCTAGTTAGTGTCAAGAAGCCCATGTGCAATCTCCTTCAATCCTTCTTCTACATCTGTTTACCAGAAAGACTATTATGAGGAGCCAAAGTGTTATCTCGCCTTGGGTGCCATTTTATCTTAGTCCTTCTATGGGTGCAGCCATTAATACAGAGCCACCTTCCAGGGTCTGAATACCTTATCCCATGTTAAATGAAAAAAACCTGCAAAAATACCTCCATATTAAGGTGTCTGCGCCAGAGGCTGGCACTTTCCAGCCTACCTCATAAGCTAAATGCCTTCTTGTTAAATGCCCATGTACACCTAATTATGATTAATGTTTTTACAGTGTTTTACAGTACAGAACTTTACAGTGGTCTGTAAGAGGACTCCATGGTAAGACTGCACAGAGGACCACAGTCCCTAAAGCTAAGTACACACACTGGAATAAACTCTGTCAAGGTCGCCAGTAGGGACCGTCTTGGCGGAGGATGTAGTGCGTTCACGGCTGGCACTTCCATAGAGGCAAATGGGGCAATTGCCCCAGGGCCTCAGAGCCTGTGGGGTTCCCTCAAGGTGCCCCTTCTCCCCTCCAGCTATGGTGACCCATGACAGTGGGGATGCAGTGTGTTTACTCTATATAGGAAAAGAAGAAGGGTGAATAATGGGAAACCCAAAAATGCTTTTTAGGGGACATATGATGGACACAAATGATATTGTGTGATTGGGGGGGGGGGGGGGGGGGGGGGTTGGATTGGGCCTGACGGCCAGCTCAGGAGCCTTGGGGGTGATTTGGTTGAAAGGGGGCCCCTAAATTACTTTTGCCCAATGCGCCATTGTAGCTCGAACTGGCCCTAATTGTGTTTACTGGAGCCACTACCCGGATGTTGCCTAAAGATCCGGCAATGTGGCACGGTGGATCTTGTTTTGTTCTCCTATTCAACCTTAACCACTTGCCAACCGCCCCCAGCCGATGGGCGGCGGCAAAGACTGGGCCTAAACGACCGCAATACGCCCATCGGCGGAGGCAGCGGCAGGCGTGGTTATGCGGCGATTGCGTCATTCGTGACGCGATCAGGCGGCGGCGTCTGGCTCCGCCCCCTCGCGCTGTAACCCGCCGGCCGTTCGGAAGCACCGGCGGGTTACTAGCACCCAGATCGCCGCTGCACGTATGTATAATAGGCTTTGTAATGTATACAAAGCCTATTATACAGGTTGCATCCTGCCCTGGTGGTCCCAGTGTCCGAGGGACCACCACGACAGGCTGCAGCCACCCTAGTCTGCACCCAAGCACACTGATCTTCCCCCCCCCTGATCGCCCACAGCATCCCTCAGACCCCCCCCCCCCCCCTCCGCCCACCCCCCAGACCAATGTTAGCACCCAATCACCCCCCTAATCACCCATCAATCACTCCCTGTCACTTTCTGTCAACGCTATTTTTTTTAACCCTAAACTTCCCCCTGCTCCCTCCTGATCACCCCCCACCCCTCAGATTCTCCCCAGACCCCCCCCCCCACGTGTACTGTATGCCTCTATCCCCCCTATAATAACCCACTGATCACCTGTTAATCACCTGTCAATCACCTGTCAATCACCCCCTGTCACTGCCACCCATCAATCAGCCCCTAAACAAACACAGAACACTTATATCGCGCTTTTCTCCTGTCGGACTCAAAGCGCCAGAGCTGCAGCCACTAGGACGCGCTCTATAGGAAGTAGCAGTGTTAGAGAGACTTGCCAACGGTCTCCTACTGAATAGGTGCTGGCTTACTGAACAGGCAGAGCCAAGATTCGAACCCAGGTCTCCTGTGTCAGAGGCAGAGCCCTTAACCATTACTCCATTCAGCCACTCCACTCCATTCAGCCACTCCGTGCCCCTTGCAGGCAATCTGATCACCCACCCACACCAATAGATCGCCCGCAGATCCGACATCAGATCACCTCCCAAGTGCAGTGTTTACATCTGTTCTCTACTCTAAACACCCACTAATTACCCATCAATCACCCCCTATCACCACCTGTCACTGTTACCCATCAGAATAGACCCTAATCTGCCCCTTGCGGGCACCCAATCACCCGCCCCATATGCTCAGATTGCCCTCAGACCCCCCCCTTATCAATTCGCCAGTGCATTATTTACATCTGTTCTTCCCTGTAATAACCCACTGATCACCTGTCAATCACCTATCAATCACCCATCAATCACCCCCTGTCACTGCCACCCATCAATCACCCCCTGTCACTGCCACCCATCAATCAGCCCTTAACCTGCCCCTTGGGGGCAATCTGATCACCCACCCACACCATCAGATTGCCCCAGACCTACCCTCAGATCACCTCCAAAGTGCATTATTTACATCTGTTCTGCCATCTAATCACCCACTGATCACCCATCAATCAGCCCCTGTCACTGATACCCATCAGATTAGACCCCTATCTGCCCCTAGGGCACCCAATCACCCGCCCACACCCTCAGAATGCCCTCAGACCCCAGCCCTGATTACCTCGCCAGTGCATTGCTTGCATCTAATTCCCCCCTCTAATCACACCTTGAGACACCCATCAATCACCTCCTGTCACCACCTGTCACCCCCTAGCACACCTACCCATCAGATCAGGCCCTAATTTGCCCCGTGTGGGCTCTTGATCACTCGGCCAAACCCTCAGACCCCCCTCAGACCCCCTTCCGGTCACCTCCCCAGTGCATTGATTGCATCTATTTTCCCCTCTAACCACCCCCTGAGACACCCATCAATCACCTCCTGTCACCCCCCTAGCACTCCTATCCATCAGATCAGGCCCAATACAACCTGTCATCTAAGAGGCCACCCTGCTTATGACCAGTTCCACAAAATTTGCCCCCTCATAGACCACCTGTCATCAAAATTTGCAGATGCTTATACCCCTGAACAGTCATTTTGAGAAATTTGGTTTCCAGACTATTCACGGTTTTGGGCCCGTAAAATGGCAGGACAGTATAGGAACCCCACAAGTGACCCCATTTTAGAAAAAAGACACCCCAAGGTATTCTGTTAGGTGTATGACGAGTTTATAGAAGATTTTATTTTTTGTCAACAGTTAGCGGAAATTGATTTTTATTGTTTTTTTCACAAAGTGTCATTTTTCACTAACTTGTGACAAAAAATAAAATCTTCTATGAACTCACCATACATCTAACGGAATACCTTGGGGTGTCTTCTTTCTAAAATGGGGTCACTTGTGGGGTTCCTATACTGCCCTTGCATTTTAGGGGCCCTAAACCGTGAGGAGTAGTCTAGAAAACAAATGCCTCAAAATGACCTGTGAATAGGACGTTGGGCCCCTTAGCGCCTAGGTTCTCAACGTGTGGTACACGTAACCCAGGGGGTACTTCTGATGGTTCCAGGGGGTACTCGGGCTTGATATACTTAACCAAGTATAACAAATTTAGAGTTACAGAAAATGATAAATCTTATTAAAACAACACCAAGTTAGTGTTTTAACTAATTAAAAGCAATAGTAAATGCTTGGAAATAGTTTAGAACTAATTGTAGTGTACTACATTTAAATATATATTTGTCAAGGGGTACCTGTGATAATGTTTACTATGCTAGGGGGTACTTGGTGAGTACAGGGTTTTAAAATGGGTACATACCAATAAAATGTTGAGAAACACTGCCTTAGCGCACCTAGGCTGCAAAAAAGTGTCACACATGTGGTATCGCCGTACTCAGGAGAAGTAGAATAATGTGTTTTGTGGTGTATTTTTACACATACCCATGCTGGGTGGGAGAAATCTCTCTGTAAATGGACAATTGTGTTTAAAAAAAATCAAAAATGTGTCATTTACAGAGATATTTCTCCCACCCAGCATGGTTATATGTAAAAATACACCACAAAACACATTATACTACTTCTCCTGAGTACGGCGATACCACATGTGTGGCACTTTTTTGCACCCTAAGTGTGCTAAGGGGCCTAAAGTCCAATGAGTACCTTTAGGATTTCAAAGGTCATTTTGCGGCATTTGGTTTCCAGACTACTCCTCACAGTTTAGGGCCCCTAAAACGCCATGGCAGTATAGGAACCCCACAAGTGACCCCATTTTAGAAAGAAGAGACCCCAAGGTCTTCTGTTAGGTGTATGATGAGTTCATAGAAGATTTTATTTTTTGACACAAGTTAGCGGAAAATGACACTTTGTGAAAAAACACAATTAAAATCAATTTCCGCTAACTTGTGACAAAAAAAAAATCTTCTATGAACTCACCATACTCCTAACGGAATACCTTGGGGTGTCTTCTTTCTAAAATGGGGTCATTTGTGGGGTTCCTATACTGCCCTGGCATTTTAGGGGCCCTAAACCGTGAGGAGTAGCCTTGAAACCAAATGTCGCGAAATGACCTGTGAAATCCTAAAGGTACTCATTGGACTTTGGGCCCCTTAGCGTACTTAGGGTGTAAAAAAGTGACACATATGTGGTACCGCCGTACTCAGGAGAAGTAGTATAATGTGTTTTGGGGTGTATTTTTACACATACCCATGCTGGGTGGGAGAAATATCTCTGTAAATGACAATTGTTTGATTTTTTTTACACACAATTGTCCATTTACAGAGAGATTTCTCCCACCCAGCATGGGTATGTGTAAAAATACACCCCAAAACACATTATACTACTTCTCCTGAGTACGGCAATACCACGTGTGGCACTTTTTTGCAGCCTAACTGCGCTAAGGGGCCCAAAGTCCAATGAGCATCTTTAGACTTTACAGGGGTGCTTACAATTAGGCACACCCCAAAATGCCAGGACAGTGAACACACCCCACAAATGACCCCATTTTGGAAAGTAGACACTTCAAGGTATTCAGAGAGGAGCATAGTGAGTCCGTGGCAGATTTCATTTTTTTTTTCGCAAGTTAGAAGAAATGGAAACTTTTTTTTTTTGTCACAAAGTGTCATTTTCCGCTAACTTGTGACAAAAAATAAAATCTTCTATGAACTCACCATGCCTCTCACTGAATACTTTGGGATGTCTTCTTTCCAAAATGGGGTAATTTGGGGGGTATTTATACTATCCTGGATTTTTAGCACCTCATGAAACATGACAGGTGGTTAGAAAAGGCAGAGATGCTTCAAAATGGGAAAATTCACTTTTGGCACCATAGTTTGTAAACGCTATAACTTCTACCCAATCCAATAAATATACACTGAATGTTTTTGTTTTTTTTTATCAAAGACATGTAGCAGAATAACTTTTGCGCTCAAATGTATAGGAAATTTAACTTTATTTGAAAAATGTCAGCACAGAATGTTAAAAAAGTCATTTTTTGACAAAATTCATGTTTTTTTTTTGATGAATATAATAAAAAGTAAAACTCGCAGCAGCAATCAAATAGCACCAAAAGAAAGCTGTATTAGTGACAAGAAAAGGAGGTAAAATTCATTTAGGTGTTAGGATGTATGACCGAGCAATAAATCGTGAAAGCTGCAGTGGTCTGAATGGAAAATAAGGCTCTGGTCCTTAAGGGGCGAAAAGACTGTGGTCCTCAAGTGGTTAAAGGAAGCCACTCCATTGTGCATCGCTTATTGTTCCTCCTACCCCCATATCAACAGAAGTGTCACTAGCCTCCAGGCTAGTGAGGCCTCTCTACAGCAGTCAGCGCTGAGTACACATTGACATGTCTACAGGAAGCTGTAAAGTCACTAGTGACATATACTAAACTGAAGATCTCGTGCAACAGTTTCCACTTGCCTTATGCCTCTTAGTTGCTTGTTGCACAGATTTCTGCTATACTTAATGCAATTCTGTGTTTATAGAGAACCGGAAGATTGCTAGTAGCATGTAATGTTTTGAGCATCCTGTGGTAAGAGTTTTACAACAGTTTACACAACCTCTGCCTGTTAGCCATTCTGTGAACTGTAAAATACTGGATGTTGCAAGATGTGAAAATGCTAACTGAGCATTTTACCATCAAGTGACGCATAATCCTTTGTAGGATGTATTTTTTTATTGTTAACAGACCTTCCTTTAGGGGGATGGTATAGTAAACCGTGATTTTGTAAAAAGTGAATGTTACCGACTACATCTGTTGTATTCTCTGTACACTCTGCTATACTAAAGGTACCCGTACATCTAGCAATTCTGTCGGCCAATAGACAGATCTGTCTCTGATAGAATCTGATTGGATTGAAATCTGCTGGACGCCATAAGCCACAGGCCGATTCAGCATGAAATCTTTTGGGAATCAGCCTCGTGACATCGACTCCGACAGCGTCCCTCTAAATGTAGATGTATCCCAAGTTCTCCTGCATTAATACTTTATTTGTCCAGTGTCTGACGCTGTGTCCACACTCCTCTCCCATGGTCACGGCCCACGTGGCTGCCGGCCTACTGCACGTAGGGCTCCTGTGAGACGTCATTGCGCCTGCAACCACATGGGGCAAGAATCCGAAAGAGGAGTGCAGACACCAGACGGGTAAAGTATTAATGTAGGGACACTACATGTACATTTGGGGGGACATAGCTTGGGGTTCCATCGCATCCATCTGTGATTATCGCCCGCCATTACCGATGTGCACTCGATCGAGTATGTCGGCCCGAGATTTTCCAGCATGTCCTATCGATATGTGCAACCAATTTTGTAGGAAAATTGTCCACATCGTTGATCGGGCATGCTTTTGGTGTCACCGATTTATATCCGATTTGATCATAATTATCAAATTAGATCGGCCGCCAAATCTACAGATGTATGGCCAACTTAAGGCACACCTGTATGACAACTGAAACAAAAGTGGTGCAATGTGACTGCAACCTTTTTGCCAGAGCAGGATTTTGGTGAGCCCCAATAGATTTCTGATTGGCATTTGTATCTGAAGCTAGACTTTTATCTGACTTGGTGGACATGCCAGACTCAGTGTCTTTTTCACATAATATGGTGGCTTCAGCCTATAAGGTTGTCTGGATTGCAGCCTCACAGCTATGGTTGCTGTTTGTGTTTTTGGAAAAGTGCTAAATTTTTCCAAACATCACAGAATCAACTCAGAGCCAAACATCTGCAATGTGTGAATGTGTTTGATTTGGTGTATAAACTTACAAAACAGATGCACAGCTTGTATAATTATATGCACATCCAGCCATGGTTCTAAACCATCAATGCCCATACATACCTCTCTTTATCTTATGCTTGCTTACAGGGGCATAACTGCAAACTATAGGGCCCCCCATATGGCATCTTTTAAGGGGCCTCCCTTCTTTAGCCTAGGTTCTCCCTGTGGTGACTTCACAACATATCATAACTCCTCCCCAAACAAATGCTGCTATCATTCACCCCCCCCCTCCTCTCCCCCCCGCCAATAACAAATACAGCCAGCAGATGTTCTGGCCCCACCCACATAGCAAGTGCATAGCTCCCATAACACACATACACACACAAACCCTGACAACTGTAGGCATATAAAGTGTGGCCAGTGTAACCGATCCCTTCCAGAAAAAGTGTGACCAGTATAACCCCTCCCTTCCACAAAAAGTGTGACCAGTATAACCCCTCCCTTCCATTAAAAGTGTGGCCAGTATAGCTCTCCTCCTTCACACCCATACAAGAGTGGCCAGCACAGCACCCCTCTCCTACCCTCTCAAATAAGTGTGGAACGTATAACACCCCCCTCCCCCCATTCCCAGACACCCCCTCTCCACACTGAAAACTAACAAAGTGGAGCAATGTAACTAGAATGTATGCTCCCCCCCCCCCCCTAGAAAAAAAGACAACATGGGGCCTCTGGGTCCATAAGCCCCTCAACTCCCCCACCCCTCTCAAGTGCAGCCAGCCAATAAAAACACATATGTATATAAAAACCATCCCACCACCTCCTGCTGCTATTTTATTGGTAATAAATTTGATGATAATGGCTTACAGCTTATGAAAACCCCAAAATCAAAATTTCAGATCATTAGAATATTGTGAAAAAGTTTAAAGTGTTAGACCCTAATCAGCTAATTAATCCAAAGAACCTACAAAAGGTTCCTATTTTATATATTAGTTTCACCTTTTACGTTGAATTACTGAAATAAAACGGAATATTGTATACTCACCTAACGGTAATTTTCCTTTCCATGTGCATCCATGGCAGCATACATATGGGGTTAAGCCCCACCCCTACCAATTAACAGGACCTTAGCTATAAAAGAAAGTGACCCCTAGCAAGCAGCATTCTCATTGACTAGCCGAACTGGAGAACAGCAAAAAGTCAACAAAAGGAAAGGGAGGGAAATCCCTATGCTGCCATGGATGCACATGGAAAAGAAAATTACCGTTAGGTGAGTATACAATTTTCCGTTTTCCATATGCCTCCATGGCAGCATACATATGGGATCTAACTAGCAGAAAAAAAGTAAGGGTGGGACAAGACTTGCTGACCAAAAATAATTTCAATTAAGGCTTTAACAGTTTCAGAAATAACTTTCTTTCTAAATTAAACTGAAACGGAGGCTGCTGGATTGACTCTGAAATGGGCAATGAAAGTATGGACAGAGGACCAGTTGGCAGCCTGGTGTATCTTTGCTCGGATAGCGAAGGTGGCACAGGGGACAGCTGAGAAGAGTGCACTGTGATGCCACCCACAGGGACAAGGTCAAAAAACCCTGATAATAGGCTAGCCCTAATAAAAGGCTTTGTTGATTCATTTGAGCCATTAAGAGATCTTTTGAGTTTGATGTTAGCTGGCTCTTTCTCAGACCTGATGGAATTATGATTTACTGAAGCTCCCTTGTTACATTCACATAGGCTCTAAGTGTTCTTGCAACATCTAGAACATGCAGATCAGAGGAATTTGTATCCATAAAAGATGGCACTGTCCGATCCTGATTAAAGGGAAGCCTGGAAGTGAAGTGCTGTAGTGGTCTCAAAACTACTGAGTAGAATGTCAAGAATGAGCCCCTAGATCCTGGAGCTCGGAAACTCTTCTGTCTCAAGAGATAGCGACTAGAGGCATATTTCTTAAGGTTAAGTCTCATTTCCTGCAGTCTTCCACTGGGTCAAAAAGAGGTTTTGCTAGGTAACTGAGAACCTGCGCAGTTCCCACTTTGGAAAAAGGTTGCAATTAGGATGCTTGTTTTTGGTGGCAGCCTTCATAAATTGCACTATTAGAGGGTGAGAGACCCAGCAGTGATCCGTCAAAGCAGAGATAGCATAAACCTGCACTTTGAGAGTGCGAGCCAATTGTTTTTTTAGGCCAATCTGGAGGAAGCTAAGAATATGTTGTGCTGGTGGAGCCATTGGATCAAAATTATTTACAAGAGCAATTGTGAAAAAATATTTTCCAGTTTGTGGTAGTTTTCCCTGCTTTTAGCAGTGTGTTTATCAATGATTCTGAGTTTACCAGGTCTCTAAGCTTCCTCCCACAATCCTTAAACCATTAAATTAAGGGATTGAGGAGACAGATGATAAATTGAGTCCTGGGACAGGGGGTTTGGTCTGACTGGAAGAGGAATAGGAGGTTCCAACTTCAGGCTCCAAATTAGAGGGACTTATGGCTGGCATGGCCAAAATGGACCCACCTCCAGGAGTACCACTTGTTCTAGGAGGAGTCTTCTCAGAATTTTGAAGATAAGTGGAGTTGGAGGAAAAAAAACAGAGACCATTCAGAAATTTCAGGTGTTGCCAGAGCACCCTGAGCCCTTGAATGTGGGGGCGAATCTCCTCGAGCTGGCATTTAGTTGATGTAGGTTGCCATCAGTTCCACCTACCCAATGGTCACAGATCCCTCTGGATATATTTTATTGAGTGGCCACAAGCTATTGCCTCAGTTCCCTTGATTGAGAAAATTTGCCGCAGAGTTCTGAGGCCCTATGAGATAGACTGCCATGATGCTGCAGAGATTGCTCTCTGCACTGGAGATAATATTGCTGACCTCTAACATGAGGAACAGACTCCTTGTGTCCCTCTGCTACCTGATATCAAAGATTGACGTCTCATCCCAGTGATGCCTGAAGGTCTGAAGCGCCATATAAGCCACCCTGAGTTTGAGTATATTTGCAGTGATCGATCAGCTTTGTTTTGACTATTTTACCTAGGCTAATACGACCTGTAGACATGTCAAACCATGCTTGCATCTTTACGAGTTATGGGTGAACGATTGGTTAATAGTTTTTGAGCTTGTGTTTAGCCACCACCGCAGACAGTCTCATCGTGGGAGTGAGAAGAGAGTATCTCTGGTGGTTTCATTGATGGAGAAACCCTAGTTGGAATGGACAGATGTGCCAGTGAACCCATTTGACCATCTGGATTGTAGATGACGAAGTGCCCAGGAGGTGTATACAACACCTTGATTAATGAATATAGTATGATAATCAGCACTCGCGAACTTTTGCCAGCAATTTTCTCATCTGGTTACTGCATTGAATATAGATTGGAATCTTGCTCCTGGAAAGATTAGGTCCTCAGAAGGAGTGAGGTGGCTTTCCTCCTTGTTTGTTAACCAGCCAAAGACAGACAGTGTTTGAAGAAGAATCTGTTGCTAACACAGTAGAGCCTTGGGATCTGAGGCTAGCAACAAAAGATTGTCTAAATAGTGATAAAGTCCTAACTTTGCTTTCTCAACTGAGCCACCAGACACACTAGTACCAAAAAAGGTTGTCATGGCTGTGATAATGTCGAGAAGGAGGATGGTTACTGGAGAAGAATGTTACCAACTGCATGGTGGAAAGAAGTTTGAAATAATGAATGTATCTGCCAAGTCTATTGAATATATTCAGTTCTGTAAGGGAATGGCTGGTCCATTCATTTGTTGTAACTCCATCTTGAATGTTTTCAGAAAGATGAAGATTTAGGAATTTCAGATCAAGTACTGAACGCAGATCACCTGACTTCTTTACAATGAAGAGAGGAGAGTAGACTTCCTGAAAACACTCCTCTTCTGGAACCAACATAACAGCCGTTTTCTGCAATGAGTCATGAATGTAAAAGAGCAGGTCTCTGTAAAGACAAAGTGACTGAGTGGTGGAGTGAACTTGCACATCCAAGAAAAACCGAACAACTCTGTATCTGTGGCCCACTCGTCCTTTATTGTTTTTGTCCAGATAATATGGAACTGCTGAAGTCTTGCAGCTACTATCTGGACTTCAGAATTGTCAATAGGACTCTGCGCTGCCTGCTTTGTGAACTTATGGAGATTAGCATGTGAAGTTTGCCAATTCCTATGGTCTGATCTTTCCTTCCACAATGTCTTCTCTCCTCTGGTATAATACCAGCCTTGGTGACTGTTGGTTGCCAGATCCAACTTGTTACTAAAAAGATTTCTTCCATCAAACAGAATTTTAAACACATTTTGTTGGAAGCTGGGATCAGCAGACTAGATATTTTTTTTTTTTAACAGGCCAATTCACTGTCATGCAAAAAGCCTGGCATATTAAGTGGACTGGACAAAATCTATAGCTGCTTCCCTAATAAACTTAGAGACAATATGAAAGTTCTCTAAGCTGCCAGGATAGAATCAGAATCCTTGTCCACTTCCGTGGCAACTGAAGATAGAGCCAGGGCTGGTTTACATGCCCCTCCAGTAGTGGTATACACCATCGTTAAATTTATATCAAGTTAATGGTCTAGGACATCTTAAAAAGTAATCAAGACTTTTAACCTTACATGGCATGTAAGACACATGACTGACATGTCCACCATGGAAGTGAACGCTAGGACTGGAGAATTTTCTTGAAGAAAAAGGATGAGGTTTGGAAAGTCTGCTTTTTCAGGAAGGACTTTCTCCTTACCTTTTCCTATTCATCTTTATTTGATCTCTTTCAAGACAGGAAAGGAGAGTGATAATTATTTCAGACGTTTCTTAGCCTGGAGAAGGGTTTCCTCTTCCCAGTGAATGGCTGTCATTGGATTCCTGATAAACCATAGATGATTGAGGATATTCAGTATCTTCATTTATTTGCTGGGAGGATGCTTGGGGACCAAAGAGCCAACATAGGAGTCCATTGATTGCTGGACAGCCTGCTTTATCATCTTGGATGTGTGCATCTGGTGGAACTCTGGCTCTTTTCCCATCTGGTGGAAACAGATCTACCGTATTTTTCGGACTATAAGACGCACTTTTTCTCCCCCAAAAGTGGGGGGGAAAAGTCAGTGCGTCTTATAGTCCGAATGCTACATATTTGGACCTGCGCCTGTCCCCCGTGTCTGCATTTCCACGTCTTGCAGTGTCTTGCGTCTTGCGTGTGTGTGTCCGGTATTTGTCCCCAGTGTCTTAACACACATAAGTAGCTGCCACATAGTTATCAGGCTGTCCCCGGTGTTTGTGTGTCCGGTATTTGTCCCCAATGTCTTAACACACATAAGTAGCTGCTACACAGTTATCAGGCTGTCCCCGGTTTCCCAAATACGTACCTCTCTTGCAGCTTTGATCATCGCGCTGTCCCGCGGTAGCTTGTATCCATCAGGAAGTCCCGGCCGTCTTTGCAGGGAAATACACCAATCAGGCGGGGGCGCTAGCCTCAACCACCAATCACGCTGCACACTGCTCAAGCTATGGTATTGAGGGCGGGACCACCTCTCCATCATTGGGGCCAATCACAGCGCCCCCCGTCTGATTGGTGTATTTCCCTGCAAAGACGGCCGGGACTTCCTGATGGATACAAGCTACGGCGGTACCGCGGGACAGCGCGATGATCAAAGCTGCAAGAGAGGTACGTATTTGGGAAACTGGGGACAGCCTGATAACTGTGTAGCAGCTACTTATGTGTGTTAAGACATTGGGGACAAATACCGGACACACAAACACCGGGGACAGCCTGATAACTGTGTAGCAGCTACTTATGTGTGTTAAGACATTGGGGACAAATACCGGACACACAAACACCGGGGACAGCCTGATAACTGTGTAGCAGCTACTTATGTGTGTTAAGACATTGGGGACAAATACCGGACACACAAACACCGGGGACAGCCTGATAACTGTGTGGCAGCTACTTATGTGTGTTAAGACACTGGGGACAAATACCGGACACACAAACACCGGGGACAGCCTGATAACTATGTGGCAGCTACTTGTATGTGTTAAGACACTGGGGATACGCAAATACCGGGGACACACAAACACCGGGGACACAGAGTGCTGGCAGACACTGCAACACGGGGAATGCAGACACTGGGGACATGCATACACTGGGGACACAGAGTGCAGGCAGACACTGCAACACGGGGAAAGGCAGACACAGGGAACATGCATACATAGATGATAAAAGCTGCAAGAGAGGTATGTTTTTGAGACACTGCACGGGGGACAGCCTGATGATGAAGTGTATGTATTTAAGACACCAGACAGCAGACCAGGACAGGACACACAGACACCGGGAACATGGAGTACATGCAGATACTGGGGCACAGGGGCATGCAGACATTGGGGACACAGGGATAGCAAACACTGGGACAATGGGCATAGAAAACACTGGACATGGAGGAAAGAATGGACAAGGGGACAGAGGAAGGGGGTCAGAGCACAGGGCATCGAACATCAGGACAGAGGACACAGGTGGACAGAGGACATTGAGACATCAGTGGACACAGGGGGGAGAGGACACGAGGGGACAGTGGACACAGAGGGACCTAGGTGAACACAGGGGGCACAAGTACAAGAAAGACATAATAATAATTAGGGTAAAAGGTCCATAACACGCCCCTGTACCATGGACGCACCAGGTTTAGTATATATTTTTTTCCTTTGATTTTTGCCCTCTAAACCTAGGTGCGTCTTATAGTCCGGAGCGTCTTATAGTCCGAAAAATACGGTACTTTACTGATTTCCCTGTCATGGTTCTGTCGCCACAAGCCCAGCAATCTGGGGGGCTATAGTGCCTTTAACTAGGACCTGATCCTCCAGTTCCCAGGCAGATTATTTACCTGTTCCTTGAGCAGGATCCTGAGTGATGATATAAAGATCTAAAGCAGGATCTCAAATGATGACAAAGAACTAATGTCCTAGAACTGTGGTGGGAACTTGCCCTCCTTTGTTCTCTTCTTCCTGGGCTTGTATATAAAAAAGTACAGCCCATTTATGGAAGGTGTGCTCTCTTTTTTTTGTAGAAAAGCGGGGTCACTTACCTGTATGACTCTTACCTATTGACCTTAGAATTATCTGTTTCTGGCACAGTGTGATCTAGAATGCAGTCCAACGGACCGCAAGAGATGAAATAAGTAAGATCAGAGGTACATGAAACATAGCAGAGAAATAAGAAATCAGATAATACTTTCATGCAAGGAATGCTATGTCATTTATATTGCACATAGTACACAATACTGTTCATATAACTGTTTATAATGAGAATGGCAGATGATAAAATATAGTACACAGTGCTACCAAGATACTTGGAATAACTTACCTCCTCCTGCAGCTTGAGAAGCATTACATCAGAGGGACAGCAAATAATAGTGCCTTTACCTTTAAGCCAGACATAGAGGGAGGTAGTGTTGCAGCCAGTGCGTATCCAGCCTTGTGAGAGGAGGGGAGGAGAGCTCAGCTGTGAGGAGATCTCTGCTGTGTCCAGAGCAGGGATTGGAGAGCAGTCACTGCAAACACTTCCTGGTCTGATGGCTGTGCGTTCCAAGCTGGAATGCACTCTAAGCCATGTGCTTCAGAGCCTTTCACTGTGAGACAGGGGAAGCAGGGAGACGCTGCAGGACCTGGAGAGGCTGAACTATGCCTCACATAATGGAGCCTGAGCAGTCAGCAGACAGAGCAAGAGATACAGGTGAGAGGGATCACACTGAACACTCAGCAGCACCAAACACCCAGCAGGAGAAGCTGAACTATGCACCACTAACCTGTGCGACTGCAGACAGGAAGAAGAAAAAGGTGAGAAGGATCACACTGTGCTCTGCAATCGTATTTAAGTCATGCAGAGCAGCCAAAAAAGGGGGAAAAGATCATTTAGATCAAGCTCCCACCATCACCCCAGATATAAGGTCCCTGAATAATTTGACATTTAGTCATGACATTAGGGCTGCGACCAGGAGAGGCTGACCCTGGCCGGAACGCCGCAGGAATGTCGGCGAGGTAAGAGTAAAATAAAAATAAATAGCGATGAAACACTAAGGAACCTGTTCGAAGGTGAGGACAAAAATGAGAATGCTGCCCGCTAGGGGTCACTTTCTTTTATAGCTAAGGTCCTGTTAATTGGTAGGAGTGGGGCTTAACCCCATAGGTATGCTGCCATGGAGGCATATGGAAATTTACTTTTGCACGATATACTATTTTTTTGAGTTTCACTTGCATTACCCAATCAGGTCTTAAGGTGAGTGATGTGGGCGCAGATCACAGACATGTAAAGATTAGAATGCTGCTATGCACAGGACGGTAAGTATTGCGGGGCTTGCAGTGTAAACAGGACAGATAAGTACAGCCTACCTATGTATTTCTCCTCAAAAAGGCAAAATAAGTAACAGATTACAGCTTTATTATGAATCACAGGGCATTTTGGAGCCTATTTTATCCTTTAATACATTAGCAACTTCAACAGAGTTAACTTATTTGAGAAAAGTGCACTTTTTTTTACTTCAGTGGGCGGAACTCATAGTGCTGTAAATTCTTGGAATTCTTTGATTTCTCTCTACTAGCAGAAAATAGAGAAACTGAAAGCAGAAGTCCACTGTTATTATCTCACACTGCCCCTACTGATAAGTGACCATAAATACACATTACAGCAGTACTTATTAGAAGCAGGGAAATGTAACAGTTAAAAAAGTGCTAAAATAAATTGGCCTGGAGCACTTGCAAGCCTCTAAAGATCCTGTGCAACCAAGCTTTTATAAACTAAATGTAACTTTCTTATGTCTATACTCTCAAATAAAATAGTTTTTATTCTCTAGGTTCAGAAGGCATCTTCTTTATTTGAGGCTTTTTCTTTTCTGCAAGCACTTGTTTTTATTTCCTGTGCTGTGAGAATAGTATTTTATTTTTATTTATCCAAGAAAAGCAATAAAACCGTAGCATTCTCCCAGCATAACATGCATTACATAATGCATTTCTTTATTATAGTGAAATACAATTTAGGATGGAAATTATTGATTGCAATAAAAGAAAGCAACGTTCCCCGAGTCTCTGTAAATAAGTAGCCTGGCTAGGTGAAATCACTCAAAGTGAACACTTTTATTAGGGAAATAATGTAACTTTACTATCAGCATAATGACTAGACAGTGGCCAGCATAGGAACTAAATCTAATTAGTTTGCTTTTCATGCATTAGCATCATATGTTTGAATACTAATCAGTTTACACTGGCTTTTATCACATCAATTAGGACAGGTAGACAAATGTATCTTAACTAATTTGGCCCCAGGGTGCTAAACCCCCTTTTATTTAGTTACTGTGTTTCTTGGAGGACAGTAGACACAGGTATTCTAAGCAATGCTGCCCCAGGGTGCTAAACCCCCTTTTATTTAGTTACTGTGTTTCTTGGAGGACAGTAGACACAGGTATCCTAAGCAATGTTGCCCCAGGGTGCTAAACCCCCTTTTATTTAGTTACTGTGTTTCTCCACAGACAGTAGACACAGGTATCTTAAACAATGTTACCTCATGGTGTTAAACCCCCTTTTATTTAGTTACTGTGTCTCTCAAAGGAGTCCTGTCCGGTAATTCCAAGCAATTTCTGGCATTGTCCAGTGCTAGCCAAATGCCAAAGGAACATGAAATTCATTGTTCTTGTTGTTTGCTTGTTATTAGGTTTAATATTAAATTTAGCTTTTTTCACCTGAATATTATATGAAAACATAAAATACAATAATATTTATTTCAGAGCTCCAGCTTTTGACTAAGTGGAAAGCCTTCGAATTATAGTAAGATTATCGTATACTTTTGCAGGAAGAGGAGACCATTGTTCCTTACCCATTATGAGCATTTGCATGGAGTGGGGGCGGGGCCAGATAGCAGGTGTATCCATGGCCTTCTATAATCAGAGAAAAAGCATGTGTGCATCAACCAAGTGAACCTGACAAATCTGGCTTTGCAAATTTGGCCTATTGGCTAATCACGAGACATTGCTCATGCAAATAAGCATTTGCTTTCGCATGCCTAAATATGCAGGGTCAAAACCAAAAACCGCAAAACAATCGCCCTGCGGGAATTAGTTCATGCTATACAGCACTATCCAGGGGCGCCACGAGGAGGCTTCCCATTGCCCCCATACAACCGGGGGGCCGCGGGGGTCCCAGGCACTCTCACCGCCTGGAACCCACACAGCGGCACCCCGGAGGTGGAGGCCAGGGGGTGCAGGCGATCTCCCCAGCGTGGCCAGCGCCGGGAAGAGCCGCCCGCACACACCTCCCAGGATTAAAAACAGGCACTTACCTCAACGTCCATTGCGTTCTGCTATATGCGCATAACCTGGGCGCGACACATAAGGGGCGGACAGGCGCAAATAGCCTGCTCCAGGGCTCTCACCTCCTAAAACAAGCCACTCACTACCTGCCCTCAGAAGAAAGAAATGCAATGCTAACTATAATCAGAGAAAAAGCATGTGTGCATCAACCAAGTGAACCTGACAAATCTGGCTTTGCAAATTTGGCCTATTGGCTAATCACGAGACATTGCTCATGCAAATAAGCATTTGCTTTCGCATGCCTAAATATGCAGGGTCAAAACCAAAAACCGCAAAACAATCGCCCTGCGGGAATTAGTTCATGCTATACAGCACTATCCAGGGGCGCCACGAGGAGGCTTCCCACTGCCCCCATACAACCGGGGGGCCGCGGGGGTCCCAGGCACTCTCACCGCCTGGAACCCACACAGCGGCACCCCGGAGGTGGAGGCCAGGGGGTGCAGGCGATCTCCCCAGCGTGGCCAGCGCCAGGAAGAGCCGCCCGCACACACCTCCCAGGATTAAAAACAGGCACTTACCTCAACGTCCATTGCGTTCTGCTATATGCGCATAACCTGGGCGCGACACATAAGGGGCGGACAGGCGCAAATAGCCTGCTCCAGGGCTCTCACCTCCTAAAACAAGCCACTCACTACCTGCCCTCAGAAGAAAGAAATGCAATGCTAACTATAATCAGAGAAAAAGCATGTGTGCATCAACCAAGTGAACCTGACAAATCTGGCTTTGCAAATTTGGCCTATTGGCTAATCACGAGACATTGCTCATGCAAATAAGCATTTGCTTTCGCATGCCTAAATATGCAGGGTCAAAACCAAAAACTGCAAAACAATCGCCCTGCGGGAATTAGTTCATGCTATACAGCACTATCCAGGGGCGCCACGAGGAGGCTTCCCATTGCCCCCATACAACCGGGGGGCCGCGGGGGTCCCAGGCACTCTCACCGCCTGGAACCCACACAGCGGCACCCCGGAGGTGGAGGCCAGGGGGTGCAGGCGATCTCCCCAGCGTGGCCAGCGCCGGGAAGAGCCGCCCGCACACACCTCCCAGGATTAAAAACAGGCACTTACCTCAACGTCCATTGCGTTCTGCTATATGCGCATAACCTGGGCGCGACACATAAGAGGCGGACAGGCGCAAATAGCCTGCTCCAGGGCTCTCACCTCCTAAAACAAGCCACTCACTACCTGCCCTCAGAAGAAAGAAATGCAATGCTAACTATAATCAGAGAAAAAGCATGTGTGCATCAACCAAGTGAACCTGACAAATCTGGCTTTGCAAATTTGGCCTATTGGCTAATCACGAGACATTGCTCATGCAAATAAGCATTTGCTTTCGCATGCCTAAATATGCAGGGTCAAAACCAAAAACCGCTAAACAATCGCCCTGCGGGAATTAGTTCATGCTATACAGCACTATCCAGGGGCGCCACGAGGAGGCTTCCCATTGCCCCCATACAACCGGGGGGCCGCGGGGGTCCCAGGCACTCTCACCGCCTGGAACCCACACAGCGGCACCCCGGAGGTGGAGGCCAGGGGGTGCAGGCGATCTCCCCAGCGTGGCCAGCGCCGGGAAGAGCCGCCTGCACACACCTGCCAGGATTAAAAACAGGCACTTACCTCAGGCACTTACCCCTCCGGGGTGCCGCTGTGTGGGTTCCAGGCGGTGAGAGTGCCTGGGACCCCCGCGGCCCCCCGGTTGTATGGGGGCAATGGGAAGCCTCCTCGTGGCGCCCCTGGATAGTGCTGTATAGCATGAACTAATTCCCGCAGGGCGATTGTTTTGCGGTTTTTGGTTTTGACCCTGCATATTTAGGCATGCGAAAGCAAATGCTTATTTGCATGAGCAATGTCTCGTGATTAGCCAATAGGCCAAATTTGCAAAGCCAGATTTGTCAGGTTCACTTGGTTGATGCACACATGCTTTTTCTCTGATTATAGTATCCATGGCCTTGTCAAGGTGTACATTTTGTATAAATGCTAGTGAGTTTGGTAAGAGATGATGCCGATAGCTGTACTATTGGTAATATTATATTAACGCTATACTATTTAACACCTATGTAATACGTATTCAGTAGCTTCACGTAGCCAACAGTCACACTACAACCACTAACCTAACCTTCCCATACTCTATCATTTGTCACTAGCCCTCCTACTGATAGGCCCAACACTAACCTTCTTACCTATATGCCAGACACTAACCTTCCTACCGATATGCCTAACGCTACCCTTCCTCACTAAATGCCCCTTGGAACCATCTTTGTGAAGGGACCGTCAAAATAACATAGCTACATAGGGTACAATGAGGCTCGGTTATTAGCTACAAAGTCTGTCTTCAGCAGCTATCAGCATTGAGGACAAGCAATTTATAGTGGTGGAATACCTTGGCCTATTGCTATTTCTCCAGACACAACAGGATGCATGTTGCTTTTCCTTCCCCTCCCCTCTCTATAGTTTAGTACATTTCACTTGGCTGGGCACATCTGTAACAAATATAGCTTATTGGTGGGTCATACACTATGTATCACCACCAGCTATGGGTTCAGGAAGGGATCTGTGGGAGATCATCACAGAGAGAGAGAGGGACCCACAGGATGATGAATCAGGCAAACGCTGGATGGCCACACAGACTAGGAAGAAAGGCGCATGTTGGATGTTGCCATGGCAGCAAGTCTCCGGTGTCTGTAGCTCAGTTAGTATATACAAATTAGAAAGATATTAGTAGATAAATAACCTATTTACAAAGCAATCCTGCATCTTCTAAAATGTGTTGGTGTAGCATGACCTCAAGAAAGCGATTTACACCAGACATTCCAATAATTTTGCTGAAAAAGTTCTGTAAAGAGGAATGGTCAAGAATTACTTCTGACCGTTGTGCACATCTGATCTGCAACTACAGGAAACGTTTGGTTGAAGTTTTTGCAGGCCAGAGGAGGTTCAACCAGTTATTAAATTTGAAGGTTTACATACCTTTTCCACCTGCACTGGGAATGTTTACATGGTGTGTTCAATAAAAACATGGAAACATTTAATTATTTGTGTGGTATTAGTTTAAGCAGGCTGGGATTGTCTATTGTTGTGACTTAGATGACGATCAGATCACATTTTATGACCAATTTGTGCAGAAATCCATATAATTCCAAAGGGATCACATAGTTTTTCTTGCTACTGCATACAAATATACACCTCTCACATTTTTGAAAATATTGTATTATATCTTTTCATGGGACAGCACTCAAGATATGACATAATTCTGCCCATTTAGACAATTTCCCTCACAGGAGTCATGTTACTGGCTAGTATTACAAAGTCTAAGGTAGTAATGGGGGGCAGGTGTGTTATCACTGTCACACTCTCTGACTGGAAGTATATGGCAAATCATGGCAGAAAACGCTGGGGACATGGTGCAGAAGAAAATGCTACAGACGTTCAAGATTCAAGCACTTTCATTGTCATTGTGTAACACAACAAAATTACTTTTCATGACATGGGTGCATAAGAAAATGCTGAAGACATGGGCGCATAAGACAACCTAAGTAATATGCAAATATGACAATTTAAATTGTTCTACAATAAAAAAATGCAGCTGCAAAAAAATGAAAAGGGGAGGAAACACTAGATGGGGTAGCAGTAAAGTGTTGTACCGTGTTAACCATCAGTATACACAAGGAGTTTTGAGTCAGGATGATACAATTTATTGGCTAACTTAAAGGAATACTATCAATACCCAAGTGTTCTAAAATGGCATGTACAAATAATGTTTAAGTAGCTGTGTAAACATTTTCCTACTTTTCATGTTAAATATCAGAGGCAAAAGCTTTAACTTATTGAGAGCAATATTTAGTTTTATTGGGACAAATCAATTGCAGAAAGGGTTTCTGCTTCAATGCACAGCCAGTGTTGCATATCAGACTACAGAGTATTTTTCTCTGAAAGCAAAAACAGTATAAAAAGCTGTGACAATTACAAATGTTAATAAGTTATATTTCCTCTGCTCTCTTCACACGCTTCAGTCAGAAACACAGGACACAGAAGCTGCAGTAGCTGTCGGGAGCTTTCTCTCTTACACACACAGAGTTACACACAGGGTTAAGGCTATGTTTCCACTTGTGCGTTTTGTGTAACTTTTTTTGCTCAGAAAATTTGCTTAGATTTTAAAACTATTGTTAGTCAATGCAGCTGTTTCCACTCTATGCGAATTTTCGTACGCGTTCGTACGCGTGGAAAAATCGGAGGTCCTGCATCATATTTCGGACATCGCGTAAGATTCGCGTACAATGCTTAGTATAGGCAATGCCAATTTTCGCGTTATTTGAGAAATTATGCAGGATTATGTATATTTAACTCATGCAAATTTTCGCGTATGAAAATTTGCATAAAACACATACAAATTTAAATGCGAATTTTCACCAATCATAAAAATCTTATACGATTTTTTGCAGGCGAAAATGTAACGCTACAGTGGAAACGTAGCCTAACTGATGAAGTGTGAGTGGAATTTCCCCTCCCTTCATGATTCATTCTGCAGTCAGTTTTGACGTCAGTAAAATGTGAAAGTATTTTGATAACAGTAAACAAAGAGGTTGCCACTTGCCAGTGAAATGTATACATCAGTACTTAACAGCACTTCCCAAACAATTCCTATCTCACTTGAAGAAAATATGTAAATCGATAGTGTGTGTAAAAATAAAACACTTTTTTTATTACACTATTTTCACTGGAGTTCCTCTTTAAATCTGATGAAGGCTGCACAGCCGAAAACTCCTTACTAGATGGGGTAGTGAGCAAGCTGAATACAAAATATTGATGAGTTCCACATTCTGCAGAAGATAGATCTTGGTCAGGGTGTTCCTTCAGTTAACGTATATCCTGTACAGAAAAGGAAGAGTTTTAATTTTAGAGCTACATTTAAAAAACTCATGAGTTAGAAAGCAGTGAATCTGTTGTGGGAGGGAGTTCCAGTGGAGGGTAAAGGCTCATGAGAAATCCTGTATATGTGAGTGTTAGGAGGTGTTTATGGAGGAAGATAGAACAAGATGATTAGCAGAACGTGGGTGGTACTTGGAACTTAAAAGAGTAGGGTGTTTGAGAAGAGTATTGTAGGTAAGAGTTACAAGTTTGAACTGGATTTATTGAGCAATAGGCAGCTAGTGGAGAGTTTGACAAAGGGGAGCCACACTTGAGGAGAAAGAGGGGAGGTGGATGAGTTGTGCGGCTAAGTTCAGTATGGATTGAAGTGGTGCCAGCCTGTAAACCACAAAGGAGTGTGTTGCAACAGTCAAGGCAAGATATACAGTAATAAGGGTGTGGATTAGCATTTGTTATGTGTGAGGAATGGACAATTGCAGGATATGTTTTTAAGTGGAAGATGGCAAGAATATGTAAAATATGTGTTCTTAAAAACTAGTGTAAGAATAAGACTAAATGCTGTGTTTTAACATAAACAAGATCAAAATCATTTCAGAATCATTTTTTTATTATTTCGCCAAGCACGACTGGGTCGTGCCCGGAATTGGACTTGGCATACAGGGCTGAGAAAAACACAAAACACAGCGTAAATGTTAAACAAAACACAATACAATACAAATACAGTTTCGAACACAATTGCGCTACTGCTATAAAATGTTTTTAACTTTGGGCTGCCATAGATCATCATCCTGGATGATTCCGCATTCTCATCCCCAGGTTTCCTACATATTGCGTAAGGTGTGTCAATGTAATCGGGTTCTGACCAACCCTGCTTGCGAGGGAGGATTAACAGCGTGTGTAGGGAGTGTATGAAGAGAGTTTAGAGAGTTAACAGCAGAGGGGAAGAAGCTGTTCCTGTGCCTTGAGGTCCTGGTGGCAATGGACCTGAACCTTCGGCCTGAACGGAGTCGGCTGAAAAAGCGGTAACCTGGATGAGAGGGATCGCTAGTAATCCTCAGTGCTCTGGAGCGCAGTCTGGAATTGTAGAGGAGGTCCAGAGGGGGGAGTGGTTTCCCGATTATCCTCTCCGCTGATCTTATCACCCTCTGTAGTTTGTGTCTGTCGCTGGCGGAGGAACCAGCGTACCAGACCAGGATGGAGGAACAGAGTACAGATTTGATTGTGGCGGAATAGAAACTCGTCAGGAGTTTCTGGGACATACCAAACTTCTTCAATTGGCGGAGGAAAAACAGCCTCTGCTGGGCCTTTCTTTGTGTGGATGTGGTGTTGGATTTCCAGGTTAAGTCCTTGGAGATGGTCATGCCCAAGAGACGTGCACAGGGGACTATTTCCACTTCCAAGCCGTCAATGCAGATTGGGGGTGGGGTGGGGGGCGGGAGCGCGTTTCCTAAAGTCAACAACCACCTCAACGTTTTTTGCAGTGTTGAGGACCAGGCCATTTTCCCTGCACCAGAGGCAGATTCTCTCAACCTGGTGGCGGTACTCCTGCTCTTCATTTTTGGTAATGAGGCCCACTATGGTGGTGTCATCAGCGAACTTGATCACTTGGACAGAGTCTGACGTGGATCTTCAGTTGTTCGTGTACAGGGAGAATAAGAAAGGCAACAGTACACATCCCTGAGGGGCCCCTGTGTTGGTGATCCTCGGTTTTAAGAGGATAGGGCCTAGCTTAACAGCCTGGGATCTGTTACTGAGGAAGTCCGTGATCCACAGGCGCAGGGTTGGATGGACCTCTAGCGTGGCCAGGTTCTCCTGAAGTATATGGGGGCTGATGGTGTTGAACGCCGAACTAAAGTCGAGTAGGAGGATCCTGGAGTATGAGTCCGGTTTGTCTAAGTGGTCGTTGACAAGCTCCAGGCAGATGTTTATGGCGTCTTCCGCCATAAACGCCAAAGATGTGAACTAAGACTATCTAGATAGCATACATTCTGCTAGTACAACCTTTGTCCAATCTTACTTACCCATTTTTGAATCTAATTAATGCAATAGTGAATACATGTTAGACATAACTGGAATACATGATGATGATGATTATTATTTTATTAATATAGCACAATAATATTTCAATACACTGTAAACAATGGATTCCGCTTTTCAAAAAAAACGATTCCGATTTTCCCTGAATGCTATCAACATAAAAATGCAGAAAAAACGCAGCATGCAGTAACGATTAAAAATCAGAATCGCCTGTAAAAAACGATTAAAAATTGGAATCGCATGCAGTGTGCAGGGAGCCTAAGGGATGCATACAAATCATGCATTGCACACCCAGCATAACACTTTATGAGCAATGCATGAATGCTGCAACCAAATGGAAATGTCACTGTTCAGGAAATGACTGAAATACTGACTGAGTAAAGGAGTAAATTAATTATGTAACAACATTGGAATGTAAACAAAGATACTGTTATCTCCAGTCTGGATGCAGATCTCAAGCTGAATAGCCTTTCCATGGCAGGACAAGGTGCTGTGTTTCAATAATGTTCCTGGGATAGTAGCTTTAAAGAGAATCTGTATTGTTAAAATCGCACAAAAGTAAACATTCCAGTGCGTTAGGGGACATCTCCTATTACCCTCTGTCACAATTTCACCGCTCCTCGCCGAATTAAAAGTGGTTAAAAACAGTTTTAAAAAGTTTGTTTATAAACAAACAAAATGGCAACCAAAACAGGAAGTAGGTTGATGTACAGTATGTCCACACATAGAAAATACATTCATACACAAGCAGGCTGTATACACCCTTCCTTTTGAATCTCAAGAGATCATTTGTGTGTTTCTTACCCCCTGCAGCTATCTTCCACTGAAGTGTCAGGCTGTTTCTTACTGCAGAGTGCAGACAGCTCTGCCCATATGTAATTCATCAGTATGTGAAAGCCCAGCCAGCTCAGAGGAGGATTTATCCAGCTTGTAAAAGATAAGAGAGAAGAGAGAAGCTGCCCTAATCTAAAAAATACACAGGCAGTGTGCAGAGAGGGGCCTGGAGGGGGGAGATGCATCACAGAACCACAACACTGAAGAACTTGGCAGCCTTCCAGACACAGGCCGACAAGTCTGACAAGAGAGAGATAAGTTGATTTATTACAGAGATGGTGATAGTAGAACGTGCTGCAGTAAGCCAGAACACATTAGAATAGCTTTTGGAACTTGTAGGATGATAAAAAACAGGATGCAATTTTTGTTACGGAGTCTCTTTAAAGCTGTAATTAGGAATCTTTTAGAGCAAAGTAGAAATGCTGAGTTTCAGACCACTTTAAAACTTAACTTTTATTGAATTTTTGTAATAAAACAATGTTTTACCCTACACAAAGGGCTTCGTCAAGGTTGAGAAATAAAGTGCAAAGTGCAACGATCAAAGTGTTATAGTGCAAAACTCACACACATAATGTCAACCCAGCCACATTGTCCTTTGTGCTTGCTAAATAGTTTCATTGTGTTATTTTTTTTTGCTTTTCCTTTTTATCACATTTATTGTATATAATGAATAAAACAATTGCTTTCTCTGCCTTCAGCCTCTTGTGTGAAAGAGATCTTAAATCATACCTGAAGTCGGGAGCGCGGCCACAAAAAGAAGAGGATCCTGTGCAGAAATGGTGGCCGCAAAGAGGCTCTGGGAAGCCTCTGGAGCATCCTAAGGTGTCTCACAACTGAGGTATTTAACTTTTACTTTGTCTCCCCATCACAAGTTTGATTTAAACTGACTGGATGTGCTTGTCATGTAAATTTGCTCTGTAAAGATCTATATCTGCAATTCAGGGATGCAGATTTTACTGAGCAAGAGTCCAAACCCTACGTCTGCATTAAATATTTTATTTTTAGTGACATTTTATAGCACTGTGTAATATGTTGGGGCTATATAATTATAATCAAAGTATAATAATAATTAATCAGAGGAAAGGCGAGTGCATGACAGTGCCCTGAGGACTGTCCTTCTAAACTGTAGAGCCACAAACTACAAGACTAGGGTCAGGGCCGTTTCTCTCATGAAGCAAGGGTGAAACATTTGCATCAGGTGCAGATATTTCAGGGCCAGCATTCTTGTACTGCGTGTACCTTCCTGAGGAGAAATTGAGTGGCTGAGGATGAGCAGTTTGTTTGTCACAGACTCACAGCCAGCCAGGGTGCTATTGTGTTGAGCTGCAGCATTACATGAGAGAACATTAAATGAAGCAGAGTGAATGGTAGGGTGCTGTGCGATCATTCCAAATTGGGAGGTGAGGGGGCATCCTCACAAGTTTGCCTCAGGCAGCAAAAGTCTAGAACCAGTCCTAACTAGGGTAAACATGAACATTATATGACAAGTATATCCTGCTATTTTAATGTTTAGTATGATGGCAAGTGTACTTTAAAGCACAATTCCAGTAGTTTCTAATATGTTGTTTAATAAAACGAATGTGAAAATGAAAGAAAACTTCTGTAATTATTTTTACAGTAAAATAATTTTATGGTAAAAATCTCTTTTATGTTTATTAATGTGTGCTCATTGGAATCACAAACACTGGTTCGCACAACAGCCAGGGGCCCCAGTCTCTCTCAGTGGCCGGGGGCCCCTAACCACCTTGCGATACCTAGAGGGAAATGTGGGCGAGCCCTGGAACTCTCACTTCCAGGGACTTCACCCCCATTGCCTCTAAACTGACACTAACTGCAACACACACAATTGCTCACTACCAGTTCAAGCAATTTCCTACCTTTATCTGGTCAGCAGGCGCCAGTTAGCCAATCAGGTGTACGGTCATACACCCTTTGCCTGCCATACCAAATCTAGCAGGAATTGCAGGCGGTCCCTGTAAAAGATGTAATCAACGATTACGTCCAACCGAAACCTCCCACCTGAATGCTAATTTATGCAATTCCTGCTAGATTTGGTACGGCAGGCAAAGGGTGTATGACCGTACACCTGATTGTCTGACTGGCGCCTGCTGACCAGATAAAGGTAGGAAATTGCTTGAACTGATAGTGAGCAATTGTGTGTGTAGCAGTGTGCTCATTGTGAAAGATTAATTCACTTCCTGATTGGGGAGGAGATTTACTTAAATGTATTCAATAGAAACAAAGATAGAAGAAGAAAATGTCCAACAAGTAAGGAGAACAAAAGGCTGCACCGTGAAAAAGGTCTATAATATTGAAGAGGGGGAGAAATAGGGGGTCTCTGGTTGGTACCCTCCACCTTTTTGTTGCCACTCCTGTGTTCTGACCACCAATCCACCTGGGCATACTGTGTTTTCCTGGGGATTAACAAAGCCAGGACATTTGGACAGGAGATAGCGGTGGTACAAAGAGATATAGCGAGAACCCGGAAGGCTCTTTGGGATCCAGAGCCTTCCCTCTCTATAGGTGAGTATCAGTGGCGTAGCAAAGGAGCTGTGGGCCCCGATGCAAGTTTTACATTAGGGCCCCCCAGCACTCTATGTTATAATTTAAGTAGGCCTCAGTTACTTGGCCTGAGTTTTATGTAAAAGGCTTGTCCGCAGTGTATGTCTTTAAAATAAATAGAGGTTTTGTGATGCAGGCAGAGGCCTCTCAGGGTCTGCGTGTAGCAGAGGATACACGCAGATACTGAGAACATGTTCCTAACAGAAGGCCATCGGCCACTCTGACCTCAACAGGAACAGAAAACATTGGCCATGTTTACTAAACATCCACGGTCCTGCATATAGGCCAAGTGCCTCATTGATTATTAATCGAGTAGGCGGGTATGATGACACCACGAGTGGGTCCACCAATAGACTGATATAGGGGGTGGCGAAGATGATGTCATATTTAACTCTTTCCTAGTCGGTATTAAATCTGGAGCGAGCGATGGGGAACTCACTTCTGCTTCTTCCTTCCGCACTAGCTCGCAATACTGACTGGAACACAATTATTTCTCTAAGCATGTTCTTCCTTTATGTAATCTGATATAATGTTTGCTGTACATAGGTAGTCTAGCTGTAACATAGAGTAGATACAAGAAGACCTGGGTATCTTCAGTAGGAAGATACTCAAGCAGCTGTAACGCAACATGGAAGTCTGCTTGGCCAGGAGATGAATGTATCTATCTGTATTCCTGTTTCTTGAATAAATAACGGAAACATTGGAGAAGCCTGAGAAAGTCTATTTCCTGTTTGCTGTGTGGAGAGTCAAGTGATCTCACAGTCTGTGAGACGATGGTGTCGAAGCAAGGTGATAAGAACAGTTTATAACAGTGGTGCCAAACCTGGATGACAGGATCCATATGGGATCTCCACTCACACAATATGTTCCCCTTGGAAACTCCCCCTTATCGGAACAATTATGAGAATATACCTTGAATGTATCACTAGACCTTATGTTAAAAAACCAAACCTTTCCTTCAGCCACCGGAACTATTGGTTTGGCTTTAGGGTGGATCTTTTGAATGGTAGCCTCGCATTCTGCGTTATTGAGCCTGCAGGCTTCTTCACTAAATTTGGCTTGCCCCGGCCAACGCAGATACTTCTGCAAGAATTGCCCGCATGAGGACAACTCTACTTGCATCACCTCCCCGTCTAGCACCAAAAAAGGTTAACCTCTCAGGTCCTGGTGTAAGACACGGGTTGAGGTGGGAACTAAGGAAGTAGCGGTGCCTAAAGGAATGTTGCACTGTTTCCATTTGTTCACCCAAACATCTCGAAGCTGCCATGCAAAAGATCCTTCTCCAGAAAAATTAATATACCTCCCCTTGTCCAATCTCTCGCTGACAAAATATGTCCCCAGCTGTCCTGATTGGACCTCTTCCCCAGCTGTCAGGCACCACTGAAAACAGTGGTGCCTGAAATCCTTCCCTGCCTAGCAAAACAGGCAGACGGGGCCGGGGCCGAAGGAAAATGGTTTCAAGATATTCCACAGCAAAACAAGCGGAATAGACGGACACGGACTGTAAAGCTTATCAAGCTGAGACTGATAAGCTGGTGTGAGTAGTGTGTGGGAGCCGAGCACACACGGGCACGGGCTGCAATTCGGGGAAACCAGCGGCGACACTCATGGATGTTAAACTTTGACTGACAGTGCACATCAGTCACAGCCTAAACCGGATCACAGGTGACTGGAAGGCTCCGAGGCCGGCTGGCAGCTGCCGCTGGAGATTGATCCGCTGAGCCAGTGTGGGTACACAGAGCTGACGCTCAGTAGTTCCAGAGATCCACTCAGTGTCGTGGAAAGTTGCCAAAAGCTGGTCGAATTCGCAGGCCCACAAAGTCTTCTGCTCAGGTGTTTGGCAATATGGAATTGAGACAGCTGCAGTGCTGGCAGCAAAGATGGATATGTCAGTCGGATAAGCGAAAGGTTCCAGATGCCAATCTAAGCTTGGAGGAACACGAGATTCCTGAAATTGGAAAGAGACTAAAACACGAGATTCCTGAAATCGGAAAGAGACTAAAACACGAGATTTCGGAGATCGGAAAGAGACTAAAAAAACTGTCTGAGCAAAGCATAGTGCAAATTGCTAATGTTTTTCTTTCCCAAGGTGGTGCTTTTATAATGAGGAGTACCGTGCTGATGGTGATCCTAGGTTGCCATTTCGTCCTAGGAGAACGAAGAGAGGACATTCTCATGTATAATAAGGGGTTAATGAGAATGCAAGGCCCACGCATGTTAATGTTTGGTGACAAAGGTACTAATCCTTTCACACCTCCCTCCGCTTGGCACAGACGGACCATGCAGGGACGGAGGAAAAGAGCACTTGTGCCAGGAGAAAGCAAATTTCATGGCACAAGGTGGGTGAAAGGTCTGAAGGGTCAAGTGTGCGGGCAGTGGGAATTTAATGGCAGTGTAAATCTGCTATTGAATGCCACACTCCCAGAATCGATGCACCGATCCAAAGGTTTGTTAAAAGGTACATTGCAGTACAATGGGTACATGCAAAAGGTGGAGTGTGTGATTCAGGGGTACCTTGTCTAGGTTATGCAGAGTGAGATGGGTCCAGATTGGAGAGGAACGAGCAGGAGGCGTCAATTCTCTTACCAGAGAGACGCAGGGGACCACATCACACTCTGGAGCTACCAACAGAGAGTGCCTCTGAAACAACTATACACACATAAAGGCTGGAAAGCCAAGGGTGGGTGGTTCTCGAAACAAGAAGTAACAATCGAGATTAAGCCACATTTCCAGGTGACAAAGAGGGTGGGGAGAGCGGTCCCGGGGGAGGGAAAGCCCACACAGGGAACCCCATTCACACCACACGGGTCACAACAGGGGACGATATTACACAGTCCATATGCAGCAGCTTATCCTCATGATAGTTGGGTAAGTGATAAGGTACTCTTAATCGAAAGATTGCAGAGAGTACAGTCTTCCCGACCTCAGGTACATATTGTGCCTCAGGACATAAGGGGGGAAGAGGTCCAATCAGGACAGCTGGGGACATATTTTGTCAGCGAGAGATTGGACAAGGGGAGGTATATAAATTTTTCTGGAGAAGGATCTTTTGCATGGCAGCTTCGAGATGTTTGGGTGAACAAATGGAAACAGTGCAACATTCCTTTAGGCACCGCTACTTCCTTAGTTCCCACCTCAACCCGTGTCTTACACCAGGACCTGAGAGGTCAACCTTTTTTGGTGCTAGACGGGGAGGTGAAGCAAGTAGAGTTGTCCTCATGCGGGCAATTCTTGCAGAAGTATCTGCGTTGGCCGGGGCAAGCCAAATTTAGTGAAGAAGCCTGCAGGCTCAATAACGCAGAATGCGAGGCTACCATTCAAAAGATCCACCCTGAAGCCAAACCAATAGTTCCGGTGGCTGAAGGAAAGGTTTGGTTTTTTAACATAAGGTCTAGTGATACATTCAAGGTATATTCTCATAATTGTTCCGATAAGGGGGAGTTTCCAAGGGGAACATATTGTGTGAGTGGAGATCCTATATGGATCCTGTCATCCAGGTTTGATGACGTTGTTTCTCAAATTGTTAAGAGAACTCGGAAGGTCAAAGCTTCACGGGTAGTTCCCGTCCTGAAAGAGAACACGACATGGGACAAAGGGGAACAGGTTTTGATCCAAGCCGACCACATTTTGTTACAAAGGTTAAACAAACAGTACACTAAGTTAGAGGTAAGATTTCACCATGATACAGGTGATCTTAACGAGGTAGAACACAAAAATGAGCAGGTGAGTTCCAGTCTGCCCTGGTGGACAAAGGTTCCGGTGATGTTCCAGGGACACTCGGACGGGGCATCTGCAGTTCCAAAGTTCTTTCTACACCCACTGGTCGTCTGGATGTGCATGACAACTTTAGGCATCATTATCCAGGTGAGGTTGCGGGTTAAAATTACGTAAAATAAATTAACCTGGTCCAGAGATTGGTGCCTCATAAACAATCTACTGAACCAATAGTTTAAATTAAGGGATCTACAGGGTTACGGGTATAGGTTTAGTAGTACCTGTGATGGAGCTGATTGTATAAAGGCACTCTTTTAGAAGGCACCTGGCACTGCTCCATCGAGTAACAAACAAACGAGTTTCACTTTTCTGTGGTCATGCAAGTTTGTGAGTGATACGCAAGTGACGCAAATGCTGAGCATGTGGTATTGAGGGACTTAGAAGTAGGGCCTCCCCAGAGAGCCTGGTTACAGGAAGACCAAGAGGTCTTGCTCTCTCTCTTCCAGGGGTAACCGCCTAGAGCAGAGAAGTTGTGTGAGCACGAACATCGAAAAGTGAAACATACAAGAAAGAAACCAGGTACTGGGAGGTTCAGACGCTGGGATCTGCGGGTCAAGCCGTTTTAGGGGGGATTGTTATAATTTAAGTAGGCCTCAGTTACTTGGCCTGAGTTTTATGTAAAAGGCTTGTCCGCAGTGTATGTCTTTAAAATAAATAGAGGTTTTGTGATGCAGGCAGAGGCATCTCAGGGTCTGCGTGTAGCAGAGGATACACGCAGATACTGAGAACATGTTCCTAACAGAAGGCCATCGGCCACTCTGACCTCAACAGGAACAGAAAACATTGGCCATGTTTACTAAACATCCACGGTCCTGCATATAGGCCAAGTGCCTCATTGATTATTAATCGAGTAGGCGGGTATGATGACACCACGAGTGGGTCCACCTATAGACTGATATAGGGGGTGGCGAAGATGATGTCATATTTAACTCTTTCCTAGTCAGTATTAAATCTGGAGCGAGCGATGGGGAACTCACTTCTGCTTCTTCCTTCCGCACTAGCTCGCAATACTGTCTGGAACCCAATTATTTCTCTAAGGCCCGGTTCACATTAGCGGCTGCTATCCGGAATCGCCGTGCCGGAGCCGGACCGCATGCGGACCGGACGAAACGGACGCACGGCATAGCAATGAAAGTCTATGCGACCGTTCACATGCGTCCGTTTCGTCCGGACCGGAGCCGGACCGGATCCGGACTCCGGCGTCCGTTCCAACATGCGCTATTTTTTGGTCCGGCTGGTCCGGCTGACGTATCCGGACCGGAGCCGGAATGTTGCATCCGGCCAATGGAAACCAATGAGAACCGGAGAGCGCACAACACACTGGCTATAAAAACCGGATGTTGTACCACACTTCCTATGCTGACTCTATGGTATGGTGGCCATTTTGGATGGGGACCACATGGCACCAGCGTTCACAGAGTGGAGCAGCAGTGACTTCATGCTGGAGCTCTTTGGCAGCAATATGGAGCAGGATCTGTCTGATAGCGAGGGGGTGAGGCCCTACACATCAGAAGACCTCATCCTACAGGTGCAGCAGGTACCAGCCCTGTGGGACAAGGGGGATGCGGACCACAGCAACATCAAAAAATGCAGAGGCCTGTGGAAAAAAATTGCCAAGCTGTATGTGGAGGATTTTGAGCACTTGAGCAAGAGACAGCAAGGCACAGAGGGTATGTTGACTAGAAGTTTTTGGGGGGGGCTTGTGGTTTAAGCTTGTGATGTATTCCACTTTTGCTATGGATTTGTGTCACCCACGTGTTGCCCACCCACCCGTGGCCCACCCACCTGTTCCCCACCCACCTGTACCCCACCTGTGATGTATCCCACCCACCTGTACCCCACCTGTGATGTATCCCACCCACCTGTACCCCACCTGTGATGTATCCCACCCACCTGTGATGTATCCCACCCACCTGTACCCCACCTGTGATGTATCCCACCCACCTGTACCCCACCTGTGATGTATCCCACCCACCTGTGATGTATCCCACCCACCTGTACCCCACCTGTGATGTCTCCCACCCACCTGTGATGTATCCCACCCACCTGTACCCCACCTGTGATGTCTCCCACCCACCTGTGATGTATCCCACCCACCTGTACCCCACCTGTGATGTCTCCCACCCACCTGTACCCCACCTGTGATGTCTCCCACCCACCTGTGATGTCTCCCACCCACCTGTACCCCACCTGTGATGTATCCCACCCACCTGTGATGTATCCCACCCACCTGTACCCCACCTGTGATGTATCCCACCCACCTGTGATGTATCCCACCCACCTGTACCCCACCTGTGATGTATCCCACCCACCTGTGATGTATCCCACCCACCTGTGATGTATCCCACCCACCTGTACCCCACCTGTGATGTATCCCACCCACCTGTGATGTATCCCACCCACCTGTACCCCACCTGTGATGTCTCCCACCCACCTGTACCCCACCTGTGATGTATCCCACCCACCTGTGATGTATCCCACCCACCTGTACCCCACCTGTGATGTATCCCACCCACCTGTGATGTATCCCACCCACCTGTACCCCACCTGTGATGTATCCCACCCACCTGTGATGTCTCCCACCCACCTGTACCCCACCTGTGATGTCTCCCCCCCACCTGTGATGTCTCCCACCCACCTGTGATGTCTCCCACCCACCTGTGATGTATCCCACCCACCTGTACCCCACCTGTGATGTCTCCCACCCACCTGTGATGTATCCCACCCACCTGTACCCCACCTGTGATGTATCCCACCCACCTGTGATGTATCCCACCCACCTGCGATGTACCCCACCTGTGCACATAAAACATACACAATGACCAATTATTAAACATCAATTTATTGTAAAAAATTAAGACATTTAAAATCACTTAAAAACTTGAAACTCCAAAATAAACGCATTTCAACAAAACATATTAAAAACCAAACATTCACCCTCGTCCTGGTGGTGTGGTAAAATAAAGTCTCAGTTGGTCCCTGTTCCGCAGTGACACTACCCTTGGCCTGGTTGCATACCTCCGCAGGGGCATTAGTGGAAGCACATTCGGGGGTTCCGGAGTCTCTCTTTCCTCCTGCCGCACAAAGTTGTGGAGGATGCATGCTGCCTTCACCACGACAACTGCGTTGCCCGGTTTCAGCAGCATGGGCGTGTGGAACACCCTCCACTTTGACACCAGGATCCCAAATGTGCACTCCACCATTCTCCTTGCACGGCTCAACCGAGCATTGAAGTGTAGCTGGCTGGCATCAAGTCCCCTGTCTGGGTACGGACGCATTACATGGTCGGACAGGGCGAAGGCCTCGTCCCCCACAAACACATAGGGGTAGGCCGGTGCCCTTGTCCCAGGCCAGGGTCTGTCACGGGGGAGACGCAGTCTGCCTTCCTCCATCAGCCGGCAAAGGGTCGTACGCTGGAAAATTCCAGAGTCATTGGAACTACCGTACGACCCCACATCCACGTACACAAACTTGTAGTCCGCATCTGCCACTGCCATTAGAACAATGCTGAAGTATTTTTTATAGTTGAAATAATGGCTGCCACTCCCCACGGGTTTCTAAATCCGGATGTGTTTCCCATCCAGTGCGCCAACACAATTAGGAAACTTGCACTCGGTCCAGAAGCCCTGGGCGATCTCCTCCCATTTCGTGGTGTCCGGCACAGGCATGTATCTGGCCCTCAGTCGCGTCCAAAGGATCCTCGAAGTCCTCACGACGATGCCTGCCACCGTGCTCTTCCCAATACGAAATGTGACATGTAGCGATGTATGTGTTTGTCCAGTTGCGATGTACCTACAAGAGAAATAATCGAAATCAATTTTTCATGTCGTTACAGGAGAAAGGTTCAAGACAAGGTGGCGCAATATACGTGATGCATACGTGAAATGGCTACGGAAGAAAAAACTTGCCGAACGAAGTGGCAGTGGCGGGGGAAGGCGACAAAAAGACTACCAATTTGCCAAGCAATTGTCTTTCATCAATGCAAGCCTGGAACCTAGACTGTAAGTACCACTACTGTGGGCAGGAACTGAGAGCTCATTTACTACCATGACTTCGGCCATGTATTGCTATAAACTGGCCTCAATTCCCATGGCTAGCGAACTTTTCTCACAAGCTTTATCAAATGTTGGGTAGAAACGGTTGATAAAGTGTTTGCTAGTGTTTGCTAGCTCTGTGAATTGACGCCACATGCTGTTTGGCACACCAATAAATATTGTTTTTATCTACAGGACTGAAGACAATTTGGAGCAAGAGGAACCGACCCAGGAGGCACGGTTCAGCAGTGAGGAGAGCTTGGTGGATGATGACGTCGCCGATGTAACCTATTGCCCCGAGGAGAGGAGTAGGAGGAGGGAGTCCTTAATCCCAGTGCTCTCCTTTGATGATGACTTGGCAGAAGAGAGCTTGGATGTTGAGGTTGCAGGACCGAGTGTGGAAGAAGCTGAACCTCCACAATCGACCGCTATGGAAGCTCCAGGGGAACAAGAACAAAGTGAGGAGCACCGAGAGACTGCAGCACAACCAGCGCGCAGGGCAACCCCGACACAGGCCAGAGGACGGGAAGATGCTGCCACACCACCAGTGAGGACCACCACACCAGTGAGGCGTCGAGGTACCCTCCCCCCAACAAGGAGAGAGACAGAGTCCGAGATGTCCGGGGCTGTCTCCGGACTTCTCGGGATTCTTCAGAGCCACCAAACTCTCATAACCCGGCAGTTGCAAGATGAGGACAGGGGCCATATCATGGAGCAGTACAAGTCCCACATCACTTCACTGCAATGTGAGCTCGACGCTGTACATGGGCACTACAGGGACGAGCTTAAAATGATGCATGAGATGCACAGAGGAGAAATCGACCAACTGCGTGCGCAGCATCATCAGTCGGTGGGCCAGCTGCAGAACATGATGCAGCAAATGCATCAACAAAGCAAGGAACTACTGAAATTGCAGGCACACCCGTGTTTTCACACTGTGATGTCTCTAATACCATATTTGGAAAAGGTGCCTTCCCAAAACCTGATGGCGTGCCATTCCAATTTGCTGGAGGTGATTAAACAGCACATGGACACGCCATTATTGCAACCACCAATTTTTAGACCCCCACAACCAACAGCGGTGCCCACCTGGCAATCATCACAGATGTACACCGGCTACAGAGGCAGTCAATATGGGCCACCGCTGTCAGGGTCCAGCTCATCCACGACCAGCACCCAAGAGAGTCCAGATTTCCAGGCAGCAACTCCCACCTTTTCTAGTAGTGGTGCCGATACAATTTGAAAAAAAAAGTCAAATTGTTCCTGGACATGCTCCTCTGAATACCTCCGATCCTCGGAGGAAGGATACCATCACAGGGCTTTTTAGCCCAACCTTTTCCCTGCCCCATCTCCTTCAACCAAGGTTCAGAGGTGTTCAGATGACCATGTCAGGGAACTTTTGGTTTTGCTGGACTTGAACTTTAGGGCCTGGTGTCCCCGAAAGACACTACCTGGGTCACAACCTTGTGCCTGTTGCACTGCACCTGTAGTCCTGCACCTGTGCCTTTGATTCCTCTTGTTCCTTACTTTGTTGTTCCTAACCACTTGCACAAGACCCTTTGAACCATGTATGAAGGACACCTTGACTGGTCGGTGAGAGGCCTAGCCTTTTCACTGACCTGTGTCCTTCACCCATGGCTCAGAGGGTCCTGTGCCAGTGGTTAGGTTTTTAAAGCACTTCAATTTTAGGGCCTGGTGTCCCCGAAAGACACTACCTGGGTCACAACCTTGTGCCTGTTGCACTGCACCTGTAGTCCTGCTCCTCTGCCATCGGTTCCTCTTGCTCCTCACTTTGTTCTTGTTCCTAACCACTTGCACAAGACCCTTTGAACCATGGATGAAGGACACCTTGACTGGTCGGTGAGAGGCCTAGCCTTTTCACTGACCTGTGTCCTTCACCCATGGCTCAGAGGGTCCTGTGCCAGTGGTTAGGTTTTTAAAGCACTTCAATTTTAGGGCCTGGTGTCCCCGAAAGACACTACCTGGGTCACAACCTTGTGCCTGTTGCACTGCACCTGTAGTCCTGCTCCTCTGCCATCGGTTCCTCTTGCTCCTCACTTTGTTCTTGTTCCTAACCACTTGCACAAGACCCTTTGAACCATGTATGAAGGGCACCTTGACTGGTCGGTGAGAGGCCTAGCCTTTTCACTGACCTGTGTCCTTCACCCATGGCTCAGAGGGTCCTGTGCCAGTGGTTAGGTTTTTAAAGCACTTCAATTTTAGGGCCTGGTGTCCCCGAAAGACACTACCTGGGTCACAACCTTGTGCCTGTTGCACTGCACCTGTAGTCATGCACCTCTGCCATCGGTTCCTCTTGCTCCTCACTTTGTTCTTGTTCCTAACCACTTGCACAAGACCCTTTGAACCATGTATGAAGGACACCTTGACTGGTCGGTGAGAGGCCTAGCCTTTTCACTGACCTGTGTCCTTCACCCATGGCTCAGAGGGTCCTGTGCCAGTGGTTAGGTTTTTAAAGCACTTCAATTTTAGGGCCTGGTGTCCCCGAAAGACACTACCTGGGTCACAACCTTGTGCCTGTTGCACTGCACCTGTAGTCCTGCTCCTCTGCCATCGGTTCCTCTTGCTCCTCACTTTGTTCTTGTTCCTAACCACTTGCACAAGACCCTTTGAACCATGGATGAAGGACACCTTGACTGGTCGGTGAGAGGCCTAGCCTTTTCACTGACCTGTGTCCTTCACCCATGGCTCAGAGGGTCCTGTGCCAGTGGTTAGGTTTTTAAAGCACTTCAATTTTAGGGCCTGGTGTCCCCGAAAGACACTACCTGGGTCACAACCTTGTGCCTGTTGCACTGCACCTGTAGTCCTGCTCCTCTGCCATCGGTTCCTCTTGCTCCTCACTTTGTTCTTGTTCCTAACCACTTGCACAAGACCCTTTGAACCATGGATGAAGGACACCTTGACTGGTCGGTGAGAGGCCTAGCCTTTTCACTGACCTGTGTCCTTCACCCATGGCTCAGAGGGTCCTGTGCCAGTGGTTAGGTTTTTGAAGCACTTCAATTTATTAGGGCCTGGTGTCCCCGAAAGACACTTGGGCAGCTATGCCCTGCAACTCTTCCAGCACAAAGTTGGTGGTTGGTGTTCCTTAAAACTGACCGGGCTATACCATAGATATGTTATTTTTTTGTCTTCCATGTTGGAAGAATGTTTCCATGTTGGAAAGTGGTTGTTTTTGCAATAAAAAAAATTGTTTTTACATACCTCAGTGTGATGAGTAGTTGTTCTTGTGGTGTGACTGCTCTCCTGAACGTGGTATCCTTCTTCCTAAGGTCATCCTTCACCATCTCCAAAAGGGTATCAAACCTGTCAGGAGATGTAAAGGAAGAAGCTGTAAAGTATGTTGTGGGACAAGGTGTTGGGTGGAGGATGGGGGAGGTGTGTTTACAGAGGTTTGGGAGTGTTGTGGAGGGTGGGGGTGTAGTGTATAGCTAGGTATACAGGGGTGTGGGGGTCAGGGTGGTGTGTTTAGCTAGGTATACAGGGATGAGGTGTTGTGGGGGTGAGGGTGGGGTGTTTAGGAATGGTGGGGGTTGGTGTATTTAGGCCTATATACTTACAGGGGAATAGACATCCGAGTGTAGCTGTAGAACTTCTGTGGGTGTCGTCTGAGGTCCCGGTAGAGGGCCTGGAACTCTCCCTTCCTCTGCCTCCTGGCTAGTAGAGGGTGCACCCACCATCTCCTGCGAGGAGCATGCCTTCTCCCCACATAGTAGTAGGTAAACAACAGGAAGGAGAGAATTCCCAGGTAATAAGCGTAAAAAATGACTGGATCCATGGTCCCAACTGCTGTCTCTGTATCCAAGGATGGTCTCCACACGTCCAGCTGTCTCCAACAATGACCCCAGAGCTTCTGCTGACCTCCCAGAACCCCAGGTATTTATACAGGTTGTTATCTCTTTAAGAATCCGGACCGCAACCGTGTTCATACCGCACGGAAACCGTATGCAACCGGACCGGATCCGGACCGGATCCGGACAGGAACCGTACGGTTCAGGTCCGATCCGGCTCCGGTGCGGTCCGGACATCCGGTGCGGTTTTTGCAAAACCGCAAGTGTGAACGGGGCCTTAGCATGTTCTTCCTTTATGTAATCTGATATAATGTTTGCTGTACATAGGTAGTCTAGCTGTAACATAGAGTAGATACAAGAAGACCTGGGTATCTTCAGTAGGAAGATACTCAAGCAGCTGTAACGCAACATGGAAGTCTGCTTGGCCAGGAGATGAATGTATCTATCTGTATTCCTGTTTCTTGAATAAATAACGGAAACATTGGAGAAGCCTGAGAAAGTCTATTTCCTGTTTGCTGTGTGGAGAGTCAAGTGATCTCACAGTCTGTGAGACGATGGTGTCGAAGCAAGGTGATAAGAACAGTTTATAACACTCTATACATAACAATTGATACGGCGCACCAAAACCTGCCAATGGCGACTGCAGTGTCAGAGGTGCAAGAAGGGGATGGGGAACAGTGTGTTAGTGATTACTACTATTCAAAGTATCTATAGAAGTGATTATTATGAGCACAGGACCAATATAGAGCTAATTCTGTAGTTGAGGGAGGGCCCTTCGGGGCCCCTCTGGCCCAAGGGCCCGATGCGGTTGCTACCGCTGCACCCCCTATTGCTACGCCCCTGGTGAGTATCGAACATTTTTTCACTTGCTTCAGGGATGTTTTAAAATTCTTTTACAAGGTTATTGCCTACTACAATCCGATGCATCTGCCTTCTTAGTGCAACATTTTCACACATCACTTTAATTTACTCCCAGAGATAAGAGGGAAAAAATGCTGTCTTAATATAAATACCCTTTGGGCATTTTACCTCTTCAGCCTTCTGTATCTATATTCATCACTCTCCAGGTCCTTTGCTGACTGCTGGTTATGACTAGCGCTCGGATTGCTAAAGGGTGGATAAGAAACCCAATATTTTTTTGTTCTTCATTGTAATGGGAGATATTCTGAGCAGGTCACTCAGGGGTCAATATCATGTACAATTTAGAAATACTCATGTTCCTAAATATATTCACATGCAGGTTGAGTAGGCACTTTTATTTATCTTAATAGAAAACCTCCTTTTCACACACTTAAGTTGAATGATATTGTTAAGCTGTAATTGTGGATGGAAGGGAATATAGATAGGCAATTAACCCCAGCTGCTGTGTTTAAAACCACTACACAGAAGTCAGAACTTTGCTTCTAAAAAATATGATACCTACAGTGCTGCCCATAATTATTCATACCCCTGGCAAATTTTGACTTAAAGAGAATCGGTATTGTTAAAATCGCACAAAAGTAAACATACCAGTGCGTTAGGGGACTTCTCCTATTCCCCTCTGTCACAATTTCGCCGCTCCCCGCCGCATTAAAAGTAGTCAAAAACTGTTTTAAAAAGTTTGTTTATAAACAAACAAAATGGCCACCAAAACAGGAAGTAGGTTGATGTACAGTATGTCCACACATAGAAAATACATCCTTACACAAGCAGGCTTTATACAGCCTTCCTTTTGAATCTCAAAAGATCATTTGTGTGATTACCTTCTGTCCCCTGCAGCTCTCATACACTGAATAGTGACAGGCTGATCGTTTCTTCCTGCAGACAGCTCTGCCCGTGTCTGTAATTCCTCACTATGTGTCAGCCAGCTCCTTTCACAGCCTAACAGAGTAGGATTTTTATCCAGCTCTCTTCTCTCACTGATATCAGAGAGCAGAGACGTTGCTGGCTTATGTAAATAACACACACACACAGGAGTGTGCATAGAGGGGCCTGGAGGGGGGAGTGCATAGCAGATCGCACTGAAGAGTTGGCAGCCTTCCAGACAGAGGGGGACAAGTCCGACAGGGGAAAGATACATTGATTTATTACAGAGACAGTGATAGTAGAAAGTGCTGCAGTAAGCCAGAGCACATTAGAAAAGGTTTAGGAACTTGTAGGATGGTAGAAAACAGGATGACATTTTTGTTACAGAGTCTCTTTAAAAGTTACTTTTATTCAACCAGCAAGGATTTTTTTTTTTTTATGGGAAATTACATAGATGTCTCCTAAAAGATAATAAGATGATATACAAGAGGCATTATTGTGGAAAAAAAATTCTCAGCTTTTATTTACATTTGAGCAAAAAGTGCCCAGTCCAAAATTATTCATACTCTTCTCAATAATCAATAGAAACGCCTTTATTGGCTATTACAGGATTCAAATGCTTCCTATAATTGCAGACCAGTTTTTTTTGCATGTCTCCACAGGTATTTTTGCGCATTCATCTTTAGCAGTGAGCTCCCAATCTTTCAGGTTGGAGGGTCTTCTTGCCATCACTCTGATCTTTAGCTCCCTCCACAGATTCTCAATTGGATTCAAGTCAGAACTCTGGTTGGGCCACTCCAAAACGTTAATGTTGTTGTCTGCTAACCATTTCCACCACTTTCATCACCACTTTTGCTGTTTGTTTTGGGTCATTGTCATCCTGAAATGTCCACTGGTGCCCAAATTTCTCTGCAGACTGCCTGATGTTGTCGTTGAGAATCCTCATGTATTTCTCTTTTTTTTTTGTGCCGCTGTTTAATGTGATAAGGTTCCCTGGTCCATTGGCTGAAAACACACCCAAAGCATTAGGTTCCCACCACCATGTTTGAAAGTTGGGATGGTGTTCTTTGGGTTGAAGGCTTCTCCTTTCTTACGCCAAATGAAGGAAACAACATTGTGACCAAACTATTCAATTTTTGTTTCATCTAAACCTAACACAGAAGACCAGAAGTCTTTTTCTTTGTCCATTTGAGCATCTACAAAGGCCAAGCGAGCTTTTGGGTGCCTTATCTGAAGAAGTGGTGTCCTCCTTGATCTGCATCCGTGGAACCCAGCAGTGTGCAGTGTCTGTTGGATTGTCTGCCTTGAGACATTGCCACCACCAGAGCTCAGATTCACCAGGATGGCCTTGCTGGTGATCCTTGGATTATTTTTCACCTCTCTCACTATCCTCCTAGCCAGCACAGGTGTCACTTTTGGCTTCGGACCACGTCCTCTGAGATTTTCCACAGTGCGGAACATCTTTTATTACTTTAATAATGCTTAACCTGTAACGATAACTATAACTGTAACCACTGGAATTTGAAAACAATTAGAAATGGCCTTGTAGCCCCTTCCTGACTTGTGAGCAGCCACAATGCGCAGCTGCAGGTCCTCCTCACTGAGCTCCTTTGTCTTAGCCGTGTCTGTCCACAAACCAACTGCAGAGAGCTGCTGTTTTTCACCTGTTGAGTTGATTAAAACAGCTGTTCCCAATTAATCAGGGTAATTAGGATGCTTTAGAACAGCTTGGACTATTTGGAATGGTATAGAACTTTGGATTTTCCCACAGACTGTGACAGTTTGTGAAGGGTATGAATAATATTGGACTGGGCACTTTTTGCTCAAATGTAAATAAAAGCTGAGAAATGATTTTTTCCCCACAACAATGCCTCTTGTACATTGTCTTATTATCTTTTGTGAGACATCTATGTCATTGCTGATTGAATTAAAGTAACTTTAAGTCAAAATTTGCCAGGGGTATGAATAATTATGGGCAGCACTGTATATTGACTCTAAGCAGGAAAGGTTTAGATTTCTATATAACTCTGACTTTGGCAGTACTGGCCCATATAAGGATGCAAGCTGAAATGATAAGGAGGGTAGCTTGGGGGTTAAAAAGTTAAAATTCTTAAGTTGCATAAACTGCACAATTACTGTCACCTGCTGGGAGACTGGATTCCTCAGGCAAAAGATCAGGGCCAAGTGCTAGTGATGCTTTCTGTTGCTTTGGAAGGGGGAGAAGGGACAATGGTTCAGCGCACAATAGAGCAGCGTTGAGAGGAAGAAGTAAGGTCAATAGTGAATTTTCGCATGCAATCGCAAATTTTCGTGTGAAAATATTTGTGATTGCGCACAAAAATTTGCGCACAAAAACATGCGCAAAAACGCTAGTGCAACCGTGATATGAATTATCACGATTTAGTGAATCAAGCCCTATGAGTAGTGACGTAGTGCGCATACGCAGAGTGCTCCCGGCTACAGAGCACAATCAATGACACACGCCACCGGGCCTAGCACTTGCGCCCTACACCTGACCCAGCAGACCCGACAGAGGAGGACGGAGGTGAACGGGGGGGGGGGGGGGGGGGAGACATGACAAATGCTCCTATACATGCCTGCTCCACCCGTTGTAACAACCTTCTTCGCCTCAGTTATCCTTTAAGGCAGGGTTCACACTTATTAAAAATTGTGTGCAAACCGCAAATTTGCAAAAACAAATTTGCCGCACATACAATGAAAGTCAATCCAAAATCGCACTTCTGTTTCAAAATTGGGAAACTGCATCTGCATTTTTGCATACATGAAAAGAAAAACATGCGTCATAAAACATAAATTTACACATCGCATGCAAATTCTCATTGACTTTCATTAGCTGCCCTGAAAACATCTGTGCAAAAAACCTCATACAAACGCGAATAGTGCCCCCCCCCCCAAAAAAAAACATATTTGCAGAATGTATTCTAACAATGGTTGATGCATATATTCTTCCACCTACAGATGTCTAAATTGTGTATGAGGTTATGCAGCAATGTGCATAATTTCAAAAACATAAGGTGGAGTTTATAGATGACTTCTGTATTGTTCTCTGCCTTAAATCCGGATTGTCCCCATAAAAATCAAAGTTCAACAGCAACTGGTCTGAATGTATTATGTGATAAAGATGCTAATCCTGCATTCAAAACTTTTTCTGCTGATATGGTTTGGAGTTATCACATACTTTAGGAGCTCTGGCCCTTTAATTGCCATTGCCAAACAGTTGCATGCTGGGGGATCTTTTTATCTATAATATTTTCCTCCTCTTTCCTTTATTTCCCCCTCCTTCTCATGACATAAGACAGTGCACTTCCTAGTATAGACCTCAGTGGGAGTGTCTGAAGAATCTGGGAGGAGGGCGGGTAACGAATACACAATTAGCAAAAGGAGAGAAAGAGAGTGAGGGAGGAAATTATATCAGGATTAGCTTCATTCAAATCTAACCAAGATGGAAACTGTCTAGAATAGGATTCTCTGCTTTTCCTTTATAAAATTCACAGGAATCATAACGTGGACAGTGCAATACATCTGTTATGTACTGGTAAGTAGAACTACTATTTATCTACTTATATAAGTGTTTTTACTTCTAGGTTAGCATGGGTGCCACTTGTTCTTTAAGCTTCATACACACATATGAGTACTGTTGCCCGTAGGGACTGGAACTTGATCCCTTGGGTGACCGTTCAGGAAGATGTGTTGTACCAGGGCTTTTTTTAGGCATAGACAAACCAGGCACATGACTGGAGTGACACTAGCATGAGGGAGGATAAATTTTATTAGCACATTGTGTTTTATGGAATGCTTATACACAGGTGCTAGCTAGCTCCACTACGAATGAAGATGCCTTGCCTGGGGCACCATAATGTCCAGAAATGACCCTACGGTGTACAGATGCGTCACCAACGTCCGCTACTATAGAAGTAGGAGGAGGTTTAGGATAGAGCATTTTATGACAGTCAGGAGGAGAACAACATGCTCAAGGGTTATAAGTGTCGCTAGGCGCTAAAGGCAAAGACAGAGGCCTCCAAAACATATGCTAAATTATTGGGCAAGACAGTCCTTAACACTTGCCTCGGCCGAGTTTAAACTAGTGTGTGTAGTTAGCTTTAAAGCGGATCCAAGATGAAAAACTAACTATAACAAGTAACTTGTCTATATAGATTATCTAAAATTTTGATGCAAACATCTTCAACAGTATATGATTATTTCTTCCTGTGATACAATGACAGCAGCCATGTTCTGCTTGTCACATTACACAGACAAGCTGATAGCATCTCCAGCTCTCAGCCTGTGAAAAGTCCATCTCCTGCTCCCTCTTCCCCTCTGCCTCTGAAATCTCTGGCTACTAACACCTCCTCCTCCTGCCCAGACTGAGCTCCCATAAGCCCTTGCTACATTGCTCTAAGAGTGCCAAGGCACAAAAGGAGCTGTGGGCGAGGCTTGTTTAGTTTATAGGGAATTAGAGTATTAAAACAAAAAAAAAAGTATTTGGCTTGAGGAAAGTCCTATATACTATATGAAAGGAACACAACTATGCAATGAGTAAAAGTTTATCTCGGATCCACTTTAAGTAAGGGAACCTGAAATGAGAGGGATATGAAGACTGCCATATTTCTTTCCTTTTAAATTATTCTAGTTGCCTGGCTGTCCCACTGATCCTCTGCCTATAATACATTTAGCTATAGACCCTGAACAAGCATGCAGATCAGGTGCTTGTTTCATAAGTGTAATGCAGCCAAAGAGATCAGCAGGACAACAAGGCAACTGGTATTGTTAAAAGGGAAATAAATATGGCAGACTCCATACCCCTCTCACTTCTGGCGAGGCTCTTTATTTTTAAGCAAGATAACTGTTATCTCCACATCTGGGTACAGACATATGACCTTATAGATGTTCGGAGGTAAAGAAATGCGAAGAGTTTATGTGTCATCCAGCTATCCCATCAATCTCTGCAAATCAATATGATATTTTTAGCAAGGGAACTACTAAAACCTGGTCAGTGTTATATTTCTACCTAGGGGAATCTCTAATTTCTGCTCTATTACACTCACATTGAATCTCTTTCAACATTTTGGATCACAAATTAAATAATACACAATATAATAAAGAAAGGCTTAATACAATACCTGCCTGTAATAAGGGCTTAGAGCGAGATGTGGCTAAAGCCATGATAAAAGTAGTACTGTATAGAGTAGCCTCTAAAATTAGTTGAAATAGTTCAACAAATAGTGAAAGGAAAAGCCTTTAAAAAGGAACACATTACATTTGGGGAAAAAACTAATTTACACACGCTGGCAATTGGCCTTGGCAACAGAACTGTCTAGGAAACAAGTTGAGGGGACCAAAAAAGTCATATTGGCACAATCACAGAGACCTTTCGAGCAAGAGGACAAAACAGAGAAACGGCTGGCATAGGTTGCTAGGGAGAAGTCTCCTTCATATAATAATTCCTTCACCCATGATACTTTGGTGGTGGGAAAAGATAGTAGGCCCATTTCAAATCAACAAACTAATTAAAACTTTTTACCAGTCCTTATGTTTGGCTAGACTAAATTATTTAATGGTCAATGTGGAAGGGCTTTTAGATAAGGTTGAGATTGGAACAAATGCAAGCTTTGAATTTAGAAAACTATATGGTGGATGGTTGTAGGACAATTAGCTTATTCCCAGCTCTTTACCTAGCCTTTTTTCCCTTGCCTTTGCAATCCAGTTGGCCTCTATTTCCAAATGTGCTCTTATCACCTGTTAAAATAGAGTCTCTTCCCCTTCCCCTGGCATAATAATTGGCTAAAACTTAATGCTGACAAAACTGAGGTTCTTGTTATCGAGGGCCAGGGCTCAACAGCAAAGCAGCTCCAGTCTCAACCAACACCGCTAAGGATAGGGAGCTCAGACCTGAACAACTCAGACTGTGTGCGCAGCCTGGGAGTACTGATTGATGGGAAATTAAGCTTCAGGAATCAAATCTCAGCTGTTGTGAAACATTCCTTCTTTCACCTAAGGAATATTGCAAGGATTAAACACCTAATTCCTTCAGAGGATCTTCCAACCCTAGTTCATGCCTTCGTCACATCAAGGTTAGACTACTGCAACGTCCTCTACACAGGCCTGCATAAGAAAGACTTACGCCGCCTGCAATTAGTACAGAATGCCGCCGCAAGGCTGTTAACGAGCCAACCCCGCCATTGCCACATAACACCAACCCTGAGCTCACTCCACTGGCTACCGATAAAATGGAGAATTCTGTTTAAGATTGGCTTACTGACATTCAAATCCTTGCACAATCTGGGCCCTGGATACCTGAAGGACTTGTTGCAACTACATCACACCCCCCACAATCTTAGATCAAAAGGACGTAACACCTTGGTCACCCCCAGAGTCCACCTCAAAACATTTGGAGACAGAGCCTTTTGTCATGCTGCCCCTACACTTTGGAACTCCCTGCCACACCCAATCAGGACAGCCCCATCCCTGGAAGCATTTAAGTCTAAACTGAAAACCTACCTTTTCAGTCTGGCATTCATGAACATCTGACTATCTCCTCTGTAACACAACCCAGCCTGAAACCCTGTATTAATCTGAGACACAGCTATGCGCTTTGAGTCCTATGGGAGAAAAGCGCTTTACAAATGTTATTGTTATTATTGTTATTGTTATCTCTGTCATCCATCATATTGTAACCCATATAGTTAACACCACACTCAGATCTCCTTTACTACTTTAAGTTGCAGTCAACATAGTATACTATGTTTTGTGAACACCACAGAGATCTATCATTGCAGACTGTGCAATTTATTTCCATACATACCTGGTTAAGGCCATGATACAGCAGACATGCAGATTGGACCCCATGCTCTCCTATTCACACATGTCCTTCTCCACCATTTCTGAGTTTGTCCTTTGCCTATTCTTAATGCACAAAGCTCGCTGGATAATTTTATTTGGACAGTGGATGCTCTGCAATCGAATGGCACACTATCTGCTTACAAGTGTAGTGGGTGCAGCGGGTACGGCCATATGCTGCCAGTCAGAGTAACAGCATATCTGTACTGTACATTAACGCTGCCACTCTGGTGGAATGTACATTATTGCTGCCTCTCTGGCTGAATTATTATGATTAGCTGATGAACTGATGAAGTGACCAGAGTAAATGGCATTGCACTCATCTGGCAAATTCTGACAGGAACAGTCGGGGTCAATTTCTGGTGAAATGGGGCCCTTAGTAAGGATGAACTAGGGCTCCCTACATGATACTTATTGACAGTATTGGGTGGCCTTTGTGCCCCTCCGTTCCCCAGATAGCAGTATTAGGTGGCTTTTATGCCCCTCCATTCCTCAGATATCAGTATTAGGTGGCCTTTATGCCCCTCCTTTCCCCAGATATTAGGTGGCCTTTATGCCGCTCCACCCCAGAGATATCAGTATTAGGTGGCCTTTATGCGCCTCCAGTCCCCAGATATCAGTATTAGGTGGCCTTTATGCCCCTCCAGTCCCCAGATAGCAGTATTAGGTGGCATTTGTGCCCCTCCAGTCCCCAGATATCAGTATTAGGTGGCCTTCATGCCCCTCCATTCCCCAGATATCAGTATTAGGTGGCATTTGTGCCCCTCCAGTCCCCAGATATCAGTATTAGGTGGCCTTTATGCCCCTCCAGTCCCCAGATATCAGTATTAGGTGGCCTTTATGCCCCTCCTTTCCCCAGATAGCAGTATTAGGTTACCTTGGTTGCCCGCCATTCCCCAGATAGCAGTATTAGGTGGCCTTTATGCCCCTCCATTCCCCAGATAGCAGTATTAGGTGGCATTTGTGCCCCTCCAGTCCCCAGATATCAGTATTAGGTGGCCTTTATGCCCCTCCAGTCCCCAGATATCAGTATTAGGTGTCCTTTATGCCCCTCCATTCCCCAGATATCAGTATTAGGTGGCATTTGTGCCCCTCTAGTCCCCAGATATCAGTATTAGGTGGCCTTTATGCCCCTCCAGTCCCCAGATATCAGTATTAGGTGGCCTTTATGCCCCTCCATTCTCCAGATAGCAGTATTATGTGGCATTTGTGCCCCTCTATTCCCCAGATAGCAGTATTAAGTGGCCTTTATGCCCCTCCAGTCCCCAGATATCAGTATTAGGTGGCCTTTATGCCCCTCCATTCCCCAGATAGCAGTATTAGGTGGCATTTGTGCCCCTCTATTCCCCAGATAGCAGTATTAGGTTACCTTGGTTCCCCGCCATTCCTCAGATAGCAGCATTAGGTGGCCTTTATGCCCCTCCAGTCCCCAGATATCAGTATTAGGTGGCCTTTATGCCTCTCCTTTCCCCAGATAGCAGTATTAGGTGGCCTTTGTTCCCCTTTGTTCCCCAGATAGCAGTATTAGGTGGCCTTGGTTTCTCTTCATTACCCAAATAGCAGTATTATGTGACCTTGGTGCCCCTCCATTCCCCGGATAGCAGTGTTAGGTGGTTTTTGTGCCCTCATCCCCGGATAGCAGTATTAGGTGGCCTTGGTGCCCCTCCATTCCCCGGATAGCAGTGTTAGGTGGTTTTTGTGCCCCCCATCCCCGGATAGCAGTATTAGGTGACCTTGGTGCCCCTCCATTCCCTGGATAGCAGTGTTAGGTGGTTTTTGTGCCCCTATCCTCAGATAGTAGTATTACTAGGTAACCTTTCTGCCACCCTTCCCCCATATAGTAGTATTAGGTGGCCTCGGTGCCCCTGTTTCCCAGATAGCAGTATTAGGTGGTCTTTCCCTCCCCCCAACAATGCAGCGTAAGTACAGTAGAATTTAATATAGTGTCCTACACTATGCTGCCTCCTTCTTCCTTCCTCAGCATGCCCAAGCGTCTTGTATCTCCTCACTTGCACCTCTTCTACGTTCCTGCGTAACATGTTGGTGGGTCATGGGGGAGGAAATACTATTATGGAAAACTATGGAGACCAGAGTACAAACTGAGAAACGAAGGAGGAGGCGTGGGCCAGCTGGACAGGTAACATATTACGCTCCACTGTGCTTACTCTGCATGAATCCCCGGGTGTCACCCCTCTAATGGTGTCATGTGTTGTGTGTTGAACCCCTAGTGGTATCAATGAAAAAGGGCACTTTTGAGGCCCCTGATGGCACTGGGGGACTGTGTAATTTCCCAGTTTGTCTGACGAGAGATGACGACCCCAGGAAGGGTCCTTGACTACGGAGCCAAAAATCTAGCGTGTTCGGCGGCCCCGGTGCATTGCCAAGAGAAGGTGTTGGATCATCTTGGTAGAGCCCAGGCCAACCGTATTATACTTCTCCTTACCCCTCCTGATCAAAGACTTTCTGTTTGCATCATGCCGTCGTCCCTCGAATCCCGATCTTTGCAGACATAATTTTTCGTACATGTACGAACCTTCAGGAATGATTGTTTTATACACATAAAACAAGTCAAACAAATCAAAATAATATTTGCCAGTAATACATGAAACTGTATTAAGCTGAACTCATAGCATAGTTTTTTTTTCTTCAACAAATGAGGAATTTCCCTTTAATAACCCATTTGTTTACTTGGAACTGAACGTCAGCGTTTCCGATTCCTCATTAATAATTTTCATATCCTGATTGCATCAGGGGTACAAGCTGTAATCAGCAAAAAAGCAGAACATAAAAGACACACGGCAAACAGGGTACAGAGAAAAACACAGCTCTGGTGTAAACATACAGGAAGGAATGTGTCCTAGCTCCACAGTGCCCTTCTTTTAGCAACACAAAAGTGCTCTTCTACTACAGAGTGCTTGGTATTTTTAAAAGTAGCAGTGTAATACACAAACCACTGATGATGTCAGCTTGTTATTGACTTTCCAAGTCTGAATGACTGAGCAAAGGAGAGGGGGTGGGGTGAAATCAATCTATTGCAGGCTGTGTGACCAGCCAAGCGAAAATGAGCTTCAAGGTTGTGTAGGGGGATGGGAGAGACTGAGCCTGCATGTTAAGGAGGCTTCTCATAGCACCAGCTCTGTTTTGCAGAAGCAAATGCTCCACAGAGGCCTGTGGAACTGAAACTAAGAAAAGCACCAGGTCTTGTGTTCTCTACAAATACACAGTTCATACAGCAGGAAGGATATCTTTCAACTGCACATACCAAACTAGAAATCACACAGATTTTTAACCTCTTTGCTGCCAAAAAAGCAATAGTATACAATACAATAAAGGGTTTAAAAACTAGTACGTAGCAAAACCATTTCTGTGGGGTCAGCACTTCTGATACTGGTGGCGGTCCCTTTACTTGTGACTATGGATGACTGAACTACAATTGCCGCGGTGCACAGACTGAAGTAAATAATGTAGTTAATGTATATAGTGTCCTATAAGTTTCTGCTGGGTCCTGAGGGGTGCGCCTTCTGTGTCATCACTGAACTGGTGCAGAAAGGTCGGAAGACTAGGAAGACTTGTTTCATACTAAAATAGCCGCCGGAATATGATGCTCCATTCTGTCCCACGTCTCAGAACGTACCAGACTATAGACTTGATACATATCGATTATTACATGTAACCATCTGCTTCAAAAAAAGATCTTCATCAGCAAAATGAACGATCTTTTGCAGCAGTAATCCCAGTTCATCAGGAGAAACTATGTTTGGGTTATCATTTGGGGAAGTCGTGTGACCATGGCAACCTTGCCCATCAGTAAATGGAGAAACTTCATTAATTACTACACTGGCATTCTACAAGTGCTTACCAGCCTAACAACTTCAGGCTCACATCTATAAGTACCTAGGCCAGCGACTGCCATTAACAATGGGACACCAGTTTTTTTTTTAAGGTTTAGGAGCCGCACCATTGGTTCATATTTGCTACTGATAAGAGTCTTCGTGCTTAACAACTTCGGGACAGGGTGTAAAATTAAGGGTTTCCCCGTTATAGATAGCCAGGCATAGGTATCCCCAGTATAGATAGCAAGGATTAAGTTTCCCCATTATAGGTAGCCAGCAATTACTCACCTCTCCTGACGTTCCTCTGGTGATCGTTGCTCCCCCTCCGCTCTGCCCGGCATCCAGTCTCGCACTGCCGCTAAGTTCCCAGGACCCGGCTTGATGGCGTCATCAAGCCGGAACCCGACACTAGAGGCAGTGCGAGGCTGTATGTTGGGCAGAGCGGAGGGGGAGCGACACTCGCTGGAGGAACTTCAGGAGAGGTGAGTTGATCCTCTTCTTCCTTCCACCACTTCTTCCAGCTGTCATATGACAGCTGAATCTCCCCATTCGACTGTGCACAGCAGGACCAAGGGATGTTACAGTTACGTCCATCCGGCATCACAGGATGTAACTGTAACATCCTTGGTCCCAAAGGGGTCAAAGGGAGTCTGAAGTGAAAATAAAAACCCAGATACCTAAGGAGAGGGAAGGCTCTGGGTACCGTAGAGCCCTCCTGATCTCCTCACGGTCCCCCATAGGCTCCCCCATTAGCAGTCTACGACCCATGGAGGAAATGTTGGCACTAAATATGTACATACTAAATAACAATAATATTAAAAACAAGATGTCTAGTTAAAGCTACCTTATTTCTCTCTGGATTGTAACAAAGCTGTATACAACCAAGTGGAGTCCTGTGGTCAGTTGTCTCTTAAGGTACATACACACATGGGATTTTTGCAAACGACCAGTCGTTTGGACGTTTGAATGTCCGGTCGTTTAATGTCCGGTCGTTTGGACGTCAAATCGGGTGTGTGTACGGTCACTTGTTCAGCTGGTAACAGTAAATTCGGGCGCCTGAGGCTAGTGGACAAATCGGGCGCCGCCATTCACTCCTATAATAAATATCGTTTAATGGGCGCCCGATAGGAAAAAAGGGCGCCGGAGAAAACTAACGTTTTAAAAGCGGCGCCCGGAGACTTAATGTTTTATTACTGTTTCTCATGATTACACATTATTTAATGATTTATACATTTTTAAATATTATTTTTAAACGAAAAACAGTACAATATTTTTTTTTACATTATTTTTAAACGAAAAACAGTACTTTTTTTTTTTTTTTTTTTTACATTATTTTTAAACGAAAAAACCAACAGGGGGGTCTTAGGTTTAGGCACCAACAGGGGGGTCTTAGGTTTAGGCACCAACAGGGGGGTCTTAGGTTTAGGCACCAACAGGGGGTCTTAGGTTTAGGCACCAAAAGGGGGGTCTTAGGTTTAGGCACCAACAGGGGGGTCTTAGGTTTAGGCACCAACAGGGGGTCTTAGGTTTAGGCACCAAAAGGGGGGTCTTAGGTTTAGGCACCAACAGGGGGGTCTTAGGTTTAGGCACCAACAGGGGGTCTTAGGTTTAGGCACCAACAGGGGGGTCTTAGGTTTAGGCACCAACAGGGGGGTCTTAGGTTTAGGCACTAACAGGGGGGTCTTAGGTTTAGGCACCAACAGGGGGGTCTTAGGTTTAGGCACTAACAGGGGGGTCTAGGGGTTAGGGGTAGGTACAGGGAGGGTTACTTAGGCACCAACAGGGGGGGTCTTAGGTTTAGGCATCAACAGGGGGGTCTAGGGGTTAGGGGTAGGTACAGGGAGGGTTACTTAGTAATTTTTTTTTTAAACGTTATTATACGTTTCACTATTTAAACGAAAGATTAACGTTTTTACAATTGCCGATTTAATGCACATTATTTAATGATTTATAACTTTAAAAAACATTAATTTTAAACGAAATACAGTACAATACATTTTTAAACGTTATCCATTCTTATCGTTAAAAACCCGGCGCCCTTTTTTCCCAGCGCCCCTTTTTAACGTACGCTGTTCAGCTGATAAGACTGGATTTCAACGAACCGCTTGACGGATCATTCAAATCCAGTCTTATCAGCTGAACGTTCAAATCCAGTCTTATTAGCTGAAGACCGACCGTACACACGACCGATGTGACGTCCAAACAACCAGTCGTTTGCAAAAATCCGACGTGTGTACGAGCCTTTATATACAGAAGTTTGTTTATAAAAGTCTTGCTAATCCTGGAAAAGCTAAATCCACTTCTATTCATGGTCACCTACATCCACGTGGAAGAGACATCAGCTAATTATAAAGGAACACAATGTTGTACAGCAGGATGCAGGCAGATGTAAATGATGCTAAGCAGGTGAATGTGCAGTACATAGTTTTCATAATTAATTAGTAATACACACTTACATACAACTTTCTCCATAGGGAGCCAATTCTACTGTACCTTAACAATCAATGTACCTAATCAGCATGATACTTTGGTCAGCTAAAAACACTGGCATCAGCTTTTTTAACTACCATCAGCTTTACATTATTATTATTATTGATTTTAAAGCGCCAACATATTCCGTGGCGCTGTACAAAGTAAGAAACAAACATGGGGTACATAATAATACAGACACTGTATATATAATTGTTGTAAACTGCAATCTGCAGAAGTAGACTATTTTGTCTAATGGTCATGTTAATATTGTATGTCTGTAGAAACTTTATCACCATACATTTTAATAAGGCCTTTCATCTGAAATCTGATAGGTAAGGCCCGTACACAGGCTAGACAGGCTGGAACGATGGGTCCGTCAGACCCTCCCGCTGCGCGGATCGTTCAGAAACAGTCTTATCAGTCTGCCTGACGGATTGTACACACGCTGAGCTGTCGCTGGAACGCCCGCCCAGCGGGAGGGTCTGACGGACCCGTCGTTCCAGCCTGTCTAGCGTGTGTACGGGCCTGTAGCTTCTGCAGACACTGCTCTATGGGCCAGCCTGCAGACAGTGGGTTGGTCTAGACCAGCCGTGCCCAACCTACGGCCTGCGGGCCATTTGTGGCCCGCGAAGTCAGTTTCTGTGGCCCACACGGTGTCTGCCCGCGGTGTCCTGCGGAGGGGGAGAGGATCGGGTGGTATTGCGTAGTATCGGCACTCGGCAGGTATTGCATCCCGCCTAATTCCTATTGGTGGAAGGTTCCTGCAGTAACCAATGAGCGAGGCTTTCTAACTATCCCAGCGCTACCCGGGGCTGAATACGGAGCACACGCTGGTGTATGCGCGAGACGCAATACCTGCCGAGTGCCGATAGTACGCAATACCACCCGATCCTCTCCTCCTCCGCAGGACACTGCGGGCAGACACCGGGGCACACGCTGTGACAGCCCCCTCAGCCCCACACAGAGCTGACAGCCTCCTCAGCCAGCACACTACAGGCCGCGGGTAATTAGGCCTCCGTGCCTCCTCAGCATAGCTGACTGCCTCCTCAGCCAGCACACTACAGGCCACGTGTGGGTAATTAGGGCTCTGTTCCTCCTCAGCAGAGCTGACAGCCTCCTCAGCCAGCACACTACAGGCCACGTGTGGGTAATTAGGGCTCTGTTCCTCCTCAGCAGAGCTGACAGCCTCCTCAGCCAGCACACTACAGGCCACGTGTGGGTAATTAGGGCTCTGTTCCTCCTCAGCAGAGCTGACAGCCTCCTCAGCCAGCACACTACAGGCCACGTGCTCATTACTGCATACACCCAGGTACCGTACTGGACTCTGATACCATTGCTGCATTAATCTGCCCTGTGCATACACCCAGGTACCGTACTGGACTCTGATACCACTGCTGCAATAATCAAATGGTGAGTACAACAATTCTTATATTGTCGTTTTCTTTCCATTTCCAACACCATGTTAACTGTTACTAGAAAAATGTTAAAAGTTTTACATCGAAATTTTGTATGCATGTGTTCCGGCCCTCGAGATTTTTCTTGATTTGAAGTTCGGCCCTCGGGCCAAAAAAAGTTGAGCACCACTGGTCTAGACTCTATAGGTACCTGTAAACAGGAATCATTTCCATACACTCAGACATGAAGCTTGTGTGCAGAAGCCAATGACTTTCATATAAGGACTATGTTGGAATATCATAGCAAAGGTCTTCTTTTTCAAAAACATTTAAACTGACACTGAAGCAAATATAAACAAAAAAAAAAAACCTTATATAGTGAATTGTATGTGTTGTACGTATAACGAATAGAACATTAGTGGTAAAGAAAAGAGTCTCATATTTTTATTTTCAGTTATATAGCTTTTTTTTTTAATAACACTGCATCCTTCTCTAATATTTTAAATTTACAAACTACACTCTGTATTTAAAACTATGAAACAGAGCAGAGCTATTGGCACGTTGAACTCCTCTGCAGTAAAATCTTATCTGAAGTTGTCTTTCATTGTTTTTTTGATGTATAAGTGCTTCAGGAAATAGGCTTGCTCTCTAACTAAATTAGTTTAAGAGCTCAGAGAAGCTCTTTTGCATAGGTAACAAGTGAAGTTTCTTAACTCCTCCTTTACTGGAAACAATATGAGACTCATATCTGTGCTACTAATGCTCTATTTCTTAGCAATACTACACATACAATTCATTATATCATAAATTTATTTTCACTTCAGTTTCCATTTAAAACCGCATTTTAAATGAAAACCATGCAAGCTAGCTGTTTTGTCAGTGTTCTGTTTCTTATCAAAGCCCTTAGATGGGAACGTTTTAATACCTTGGGCCTGATGCACCTCCAGGAGATAAAGGGCCATCTGCATGCATGTCTACAGTATTTCCTGAGTGTTGCAGGTTGTATTAAACTTTATTGATAAAGCGCTAACATATTACACAGCGCTGAACAATAAATTGGGGAGACATTACAGCATTAAACAACAGTACACAAAATAGAAATACAACAATAAACAATGATGCTCAGAATGCAATGTAGGGATAAATATAGAAGATAGGTCACTGAGTCCAAGATAAAAGATAATCCTCAGCGCTCTCTGTTGTACTCCCGCACACTGTGAGGCCCGCAGACACCCCATGCTCAATACTGGAGACAGTGACTGTCATCAAAGAACATGTACGTAGGAGTCAGGGGATAGTTCATACACGGGGGGGGGTACACTTTATTGTAAAAACTCTAAAGGTGCCCATAGACTACGTCGATTTCCCATCGATATGCAGCAGATTCAATCACTGTGATCGAATCTGCTGTGCAATCGATAACGCAAAAGCTTACTGATCGACCGATTTGCATCCAAAATCGATCAATTCAGTTGATCTGTCCAGGAGGAAAATTTCACTCGATTGCCGGCGGTTCAGGAGTGCGTCGTTAGCGGTGTTCGATTTGGCGATGTCGATGCAGCAATACATCACATGTCCGCCGGTGCGAGTCCCCGGGTCCATGCTGTCCCTTTCTCTGGCTGATCTTCTTCTCCATCTTCTTTTCACTTCCTGTCCCGTCTTGTGAAAAAGGTAAGTTAAAACATTAGAGCCCTCTACTGTTTGAACTTCCGGCTTGTCACAGGAAGGGGCAGGAAGTGAAGAGAAGATAGAGAAGAAGGGCAGCCGGAGAAAGGGACAGCACGGATCCAGACACTTGCGCCGGCGGACAGGTAATGTATTGCAGCTGGCCAGGGAGCAGGGGCGGCGAGGCAGGCAGAGGCAGCAGCAACTCCACAGGTTGTGAATCAATTTCATGCTGAAATCGATTCAAAATCTGTGTGCAGTGTATGGGCAGCCAATAGATCCCTCTCTGATCAGATTCGATCAGAGAGGGATCTATCTGTTGGTCAATCTGGTGGCAATCGACCAGTGTATGGCTGCCTTTAGTCGTTAAAAGAAAATACAAACTCACACTGTTGATCCATGCATATTGGACCCTTTTGCACTAAAACACATCAATACACTATTGCACAATAACCAGTAAAGTGCTAAAAAAGTCACCAGACTGTAGATCAGAGAATGCCCATTCTCCTTTCCAACCAGGTTTCTCCTGATGACAGCGGAAGGCCGAAACATGCCTGATAACTTTCTTAGCTCTTTCTTGTGTTCTTTGCTTTTTTATGGGTGTGTTTTTTGGGGTGGAGAGAGGGGTGGCAATGAGTTTTTCTACCTATTATTATTGATTTATATAGCGCCAGCATCTTCTGTGGCGCTGCACAACAGCATACAGGATACAACAATACCGAATCAACAATACAACAGTTAACAATACAAGACAATGCTAGATTACTGCTGATCTTTACACAGGAGTGGAAGATATGGCGTACATGGCAGCTGGGCGCAGGTGACGGGTGTTAAATACTATTCCCCCTTCGAGTAGCAACTCACAGCGAGAAGTAATTTGGGGACTGGCAATCGCTGGATCCCCAAATTACCCATGCGTGGACTATAGCATTACTGCTAGAGGTGTGCCAAGCTTTGGCGCTATGTGGCTATAGCAGGTTGCCAGAAAGCCCGGCTTCAGAAGATATGCACACACATTATACTGGGAATACACAATGCAATTTCCTATCCAATTGAGTCAAATGATTATTTCCGACATGTCTGTTTCCTATCTAGAAAGGAATCGATTTTGCGAAGTTATCATCAAAAAATCGATTCCTTTATCGATTAGGAGAAGTTTGGACATGTACACATGGTGGCATTGTGTGTTGCCAGCATTACACAGTATTGTGAGACAAAAGGGAAGAGAGTACTGGCCAAAAGGCCTTATGCTGGTAATACACCATGAGCTTTTTCATCAGATAAATGGCTCGATAGATAATTTCCGACAGGTCCTATCTGATTTCAATTATATTTCTGATCGATTTTCTCATAGAGGTGAATGGAAATCGATCAGGAAAACGATCGGAAAAATAATGAGGGAATCGATCGGAAAGTAAATCTTCCAAAAAAACTCATTGTGTATTCCCAGCATTGCAGTCTAAAGGTTTAAGGGACAGTAGGTAAGGGAAACCTGTGTATGAGATGGTAGAAATGGTGATCAGTGGCTGAAGTATCCTAGGCAGGAGAGTATGCTTGCCTGAAGAGGTGAGTTTTCAGATTATACCTAAAGAGGGTAAGTGTGGGCGAGTGGCAGATGTATAGAGGGAGAGTGTTCCAGAGGAGGGGAAAGGATCAGGAGAAGTCATGTAGGCGGGGAGTGGCTAAAAACGGACTTGCAGGGCCAGTGCTGCCTTGAAGGCAAAGGGTGCAACTGCTCCCAAGTCTCCGGGGCCCCTGAACAATGTTTGCCTGCATTGTATTAAATCAACTATCCTGGCGCACTGTTACATGCATGGTCTGTCTTCATCCCCAATGTCGGCCTCTCCTCCTTGATCGGATTTAATCATAACTTGTGCCACACGGAGAAGAGGCAGGCAGTGGGGCTGAAGACATTGCAAGGACAGAGCAGTATGTCGGGACAGGTGAGTTATTACAATGCAGCCACACATTGTGCAGGGGCCCCGGCCAGCAGTTGTGGGAGACCACCTGGCTCAGGGACTGACTTTGCTTGGGATGAGTAGGGGCCCTGAGGTTTCCTTTGCCCCGGGGCCCCTGCCCCGCATAAAGAGACTCTGAAGCAAAAATAAATTGTTATTTTTACCTGTTAGTTTGCATAAGGAGTATGAGGAAAAGTTAAACGCTGCATTCCAACTGCAAAACGAGGGGTTTATAACCTCCAAATCCCGGGGAAAACATCCATTACTTTCAAAGTCGTGGATTTTGCTGTCTGGGGAGGCAGAGCTTTGTGCTGTAGCTCTGCCTCTAATGAAGTCAATCTGCGTGCAGATCGCCGCCTCTCCCCGACCCTCTCTGTGAAGGAATATTGAGAGGGTGGGGAGAGGAGGCGATCAGCGGGGATTGACTTCAGTAGAGGCAGAGCTACAGCCCTAAGCTCTGCCTTTTTGAAGAAGCGCTCCTCAGATTTTCGCCCCGGGGATTTGGGGGGTATAAACACCTCGTTTTGTTACTGGAATGCAGCGTTTCACTTCTCCTCATACTCCTTATGCAAACTAGCAGGTACAAATAACAATTTATTTTCACTTCAGACTTTCATTAAGCCAGCCGTGCAGCCTTGAGTATGAATATTGTGAGGAAGAGACCGTATTTATTTATGTAACACGATAAAAATATATATTACTGAGAATAGTTTCTGCCTCTATGCTTGTAAAGGCAAGAACAAATTCCATATTCAAGAACAGTGAATCCTATGTCTTATCATTGGGCACACATGATCTACAGCATTTTTAAATGAGAGCTTTTATAATAGAGCCTCTTGTCTTAGACAAGCATTGGCATTAAAATGTATGGCAGTAAAGGGTGTGGCTTCCACTTAATGTCTGGGTTTATTACACAGATGTATAAGCTACGAGAGTGGACCTTTTTAATTTTTAAACAAGTTAATTACCAGTAGTGTAACTTTAGCTAGGAATAGAGCAACCCTGAACCTTCACTTCCTATTCACCTAGCCTCTGTCAGGTATCACGTAACTGTGGATCATTAACCCGTGCGTGTATCAGTAAGATGTGTGCATCGCAATCATTTACTTTTGCAAAACATGTTGGTCTTGTAAGCCTATGATTAGGCTGACCAGCATGATGATGCCTTTATTAATATTGTTATTGATTTATAAAGTGCCAACATATTCTGTGGAGCTGTACAAAGTCGGAAAACAACAAGGGGTACATAATGATACAGACAATGATAAACATCAAATATGGAGAATGGTACAAAATACAGAACTAGTGCTTACAATGACAGAAGGAATATGATGAATAGAATGTATAACAGAGTGCAAGCTACGAAATGAATAGCAAATTCCAAGACACAAAAGGGTAAGAGAGTAAAACTTGAGAGGTTGAAGGGGAATGGCCTAAGTTAGAGCAAATGCTTGTCGGAAAAAGTGAGTTTTGAGGGGAGCGTTTAAAGATTTCAAAGGTTGGAGATTGATGGATGCGCTGTGGAAGTGCATTCCAGAGGAGGGGTGAGGCACGTGAAAGTCTTGTATATGTGAATGCGAGGAAGTAATTCTAGAGGATAAAAGAAGCGCCTGTGCAGATCTGAGATTGCGGTTGGGTTGGTATCTGGAAACTAGTGAGGAGATGTACGGGAGAGAGAGATTGTAGAGAGCTTTGTAGGTTAGGGTTTAGAGTGTTAAATGGATCCTCTCGGTAATTTACAGTCAATGAAGTGCTTGACTGAGAGGAAGATCTAGAAGAGAGATGAATAAGACGAGCAGCCGAGTTCAGTACAGATTGGAGGGGTGCCAGTTGGTTCATTGGTAGTCCACCAATCAATATAGTACAACATTCCAAGCGAGATACTGTATAATAAGAGCACGTGCTAACATTGTGAAATGTTCCATTTTCATAGTTGATTATAATGCTTTGTATACATGTACGGGGGGGGGGGGGGGGAGGGGGTAGTGCAGCACAAAGTGCACATACTTACCTTACTGCGGCTTCGCTACCCCCACTTCACTCTGCAATGCGGCAGCATGCACCAGCGGTCCTACAGGCAGTGGAGAACCAGATGCAGTGTGAAGTCAGATATGACGCAACATGATGTGTTTTTCATGCTGCCGGGTAATGGCACAGCACATGAAATGCTGACATGCATGGAGCTACAATTATTGATATTAGGCTGTATTAAAATGCAGCTGAAAGGTGCTCAGTGGCTGGCAGACGGGGGCTGAACTGCTCAACACGCTTGTAGTTCAGCTGTCCATGGAAAAACTGACCAATTCATTTAGTATTTATGCTATTTGATGTCTCATCATCTATGTGAAGGAAGTCAGTGGTTGGCGCTAAGCTTGAGAGCAAAGATGATTGCAATTCTTCACCTATTTTGAAAGGAGTTTTGTAATAAGCTGTTAATGAAACAATAGGTGCATAACACATCCCAAAGGAATTCCCCACCCTGTTATTACATAAAGTTGTCAGAAGCTGGAAATATTCCCAGCAGTGAACAAAAGAATGGGAACTCTGTTTACTCCGCATGAGCCTATGATTCAAAGAATAGAGAGCAATGATGAAAAGGTCCAGTCCAACTCAATTAGGACCCTTTCACACTGTGGCGGTGCGGCAAATTGCTGCCCTGCTACCGCAGCCTAATGGAACCCTATTGGGAAGTTCATACTTCCCATGATGCGGTACGCTGCGCTGGAAGTGCCCAATTTAACGCTGGCCCAGAACTATGTTACAGTGCGGCCCCTGAGGCGCCCTGAGTCGGCACGGAAGTCATGTATATGACGCAACGCTCTGCATCACTGACGCCAATATACAGTGTGAAACCAGCCTCAAAGTGGACCTGAACTCTTGCACACGACACAAGGAAAACAGAGAAGTGCACCCTGTGTTTTTAGAGAAAAGAGTCTGTCTAATTTCCCCCATCTTCAAGCAATCACAAGTGTATTTTGATCTCACAGCTGTGTCATTGCAGGAATTTGGCAGTCCTTGCCAGACATAGCTATATGTAAACACAGGATGTTAACCCTTTGTCTGCTTCCATGAAAGCAGGAAGTAGACACACTGCAGATTTATTGCAGTGGCTCTATAAGCTGTAACAAGGAAATATTTTTCTATAAAGGTCATTACGCTGTTGCTTATATTTTAGAGCAGAGAGGAAGTTCAGGTCTGCTTTAACCACTTGAGGACCACAGTGGAAAACCCCCCTAAAGACCAGGCACATTTTTACTAAATTGGCCACTGCAGCTTTAAGGCCAAGCTGCAGGGCTGCACAACACAGCACAAGAGTGATTCCCCCCCCCCCTTTTCCCCCCACCAACAGACCTCTCTGTTGGTGGGGTCTGATCGCCCCCAAGTTGTTTATTTTTTTTTTATTTAATAAATATTTATATCTTTATTTTGTTAATATTTTTTCCTATTTATTGAATTTTTTTTCAGATCCCTCCCTCCCCCCAGCCGGCCAATCACGGCAATCAGCTGTCATAGGCTTCTGCCTATGAGAGCCGATCGCTCTCTTGTCCCCCAGGGGGACACCCGTGTCACACGGCTGTCTCCAGTACAACGCTGCAATCAGGTTTCGCCGTCTTTACAGTCTCCCGAGTGGCAATCGCCCCCCCCCCGCCCGAGCAGGTGATGCGATCTCCTGCAAATCCCAGCCCCAGGACTTGACGCCCATCGGCATTAGACAGTCCTGGGGCTGCCGCTGCGGCCACGCCCATCGGCATTAGGCGGTCCCAGGGGGGTTAAAGTCTATTTACTTATTTAATATAATTTATTTACTATTATTATTATTATTTAATTTATTTACTATTTCATATAATTGAGGGTGCAATTTAAATGCAGCTCAATTGCAGCGGTGGTAACACCACGCATGTAAGTGGCATTACTGGGCAGCGGAGGAATGTGACATGTCGAGTCTGAGCACGGCTGCAGCAGCGCTCAGATCGCACTCCGTGGGTGGGGCCACCTGTACAGCGCCAGTACCGGGCGCTAACAAGCTCCTGGCAGGTGCAGGAGAGCAGCTGACAGGCTGTCTGTGTGAAAAGGCCCTAATGTTGTTATATTTCATGACTGATACCGATTTATTTTCTTTGTGAAAGGGGTACTGGGCCACTCTGAAGTGATACCTGCAGGGGTGTTTTTAGGCATAGGCAGTACAGGCCTGGAGCGCAATTGGTCCTGGGGGCGCCATGTTGCTGGATTAAGCCCCGCCCCTGGATTAAGACTCACCTGGGAACTCTTGCACAGGACAGAAGAAAAACATAGAGAAATGCTGCCTGTGTGTATTTAAAGAGTTTAGCCTGTCTACTTCCCCCTCATTTGTGTCTAATCACAAGTTGTAATTTGATCTCTCTCCTGTGTCACCTGGCTGTCATGACAGATAAGCTCATTTAAAAGCACAGGATGTTAACAATAGTCCTGGAGGTGTGCATGGGACTGGGTGATGTGGGGGAGGTCAGGTGGAGTTTATTGGAGGAGCAGAGTGAGCAGCTAGGTGTGTACCTCTGAGTAAGATCGGAAATGTAGGTTGGACAGGTTTTGTGGACAGATTTGTAGGTCAGACACAGTATCTTGAATCTGATTCTGGACTGGATAGAAAGCCAGTGGAGGGATTCACAGAGGGGAGCCGACGTGATGGAGCGATGGGAGGAGTGGAATTCTGGCTGCTGCATTCATGATGGTCTGCAGCGGAGCTATTTGGGTCATAGGGAGACCAGACAGAAGGGCATTGCAGTAGTCAAGGCAGGAAATTAAGAGGACATTGATGAGGAGTTTGGTGGTGGCAGAGGTCAGGAAAGGGCGGATCTTGCAGATGTTACGGAGGTGGAAGTTGCAGGACTTTGTGGGGTTTTGGATGTGGGGAGTGAAGTAGAGTGTGGAATCCAGGGTGACACCCAGACAGCAGGCTTGAGAGGTGGGGCGAATGGTAGTGTGGTTAACAGTGACATGCACATCTGGGTGGTTCAGGGATGGCCGAGTGGGAAGATCATCATCTGTTTTGTCTAGATTTAGTTTCAGGAACCTAGCGGGCATCCAGGAGGAGACAGTAGGGGGCCAAGGACCGAGCCTTGGTGGACTCCCACCGAGAGGTGGTTGGGGGTGGATGAGGACTCACTGAAGGAGGTCGTGAAGGAACACTTGGAGAGGTAGGATGAAAGCCAGGTCAGGGCGAGGTCATGAATGCCCCTGGACTGGAGGGACTGGAGGAGTAGGGGATGGTCTACTGTGTCAAAAGCTGCTGAAAGGTCAAGACCATACATGCCAAACTCCGGTCCGTGGGCCAAATCTGGCCCTCAGAGCCATTAAATTTTGCCCTCAAGTGGTTTCCCCACTTTACATTATATTTGGCCCACTCTAGACCACCAGGGAAGCTTTATTGGAAGTGAAGCCCTAGATCACCAGGAAAGCCATATGGGGGAGGTAGGGGGAAAGCACTAAACACTAGGCAACTGTATGGGGAGAGTGGGGGCCACTAGACACCAGGAAACTGTATAGGGGAGAACGGACCACTAGACACAGGGGAACTGTATAGGGGTTTCAGGGGAGCCGTTAGACACCAGGAAACTTTATAAGGGAAGAAAGGTGATCAGTAGACATTGAGGTTGGCCCGCAACTAGGTTCCAGCACTCAATTCTGGCTCACTTTGTATTTGAGTTTGACACACCTGGTCAAGAAGGAGGAGAATGGAGTATTTACATTCAGCTTTAGCTAAGGCAAGGTCATTGACCACTTTGGTGAGAGCTGTTTCGGTTGAGTGGGCAGGCCGAAATCCAGATTGCAGTGGGTCTAGCAGTGAGTTGGCATTGAGGTACTGGATCAGGCATTTGTGAACCAGACGCTGAAGGAGTTTTGAGGCAAAGGGGAGGAGGGAGATAGGACAGTAGTCATACAGAAATCCGTTTGGGTGGTTTTTGTAAGCCTCTGATTGGGGCAGAAATTCCTATTTTCATGAAGAAATCCTGTTGTTCTCACTTGCTTCTTCTAGGGGCTTCCTTGTGATTGGCTTACAAAAATCCGCATTACGCTGAAATTACGCATCGTTCCGTGGAATTTCCACTATAGCGCTATGGCAATTCCGTTACGATGTGACGGAACGGAACCACCAAATTCCGTCTGGAATCGCGGAAAAAATAATTACGCGGAACGCGATGAGTATCCCTAGTCCCTACCTCTCCCTCTAGATTGTAAGCCTTCGGGCAGGGTCCTCTTCCTTTTGTGTCCTACCTGATCATGCACCTCCATTACTGTACCCCCATGCTATGCATCTGAGTGAACCTAACTTGCCTAATCTCCATGCTCCCCTCCAGTGACTGACTAAGCATTACCTTGTGCTCATACTGTGCTGCGTGATCTGGTTTTTCTTGTATTCCTGTATTGTCGTATCACTGTATGTCACCCCTAAATATTGTCTGTAACCTAAACTAATGTCCAGCGCTGCGTAATATGTTGGCGCTTTATAAATACAATAAATAAATAAATAAAAATGTCTGCTTCCATGAATCAGGAAGTAAAAACAGTGCAGATTTATTGCAGGATTTGTATCAGCTGTAACAAATAAATGTTTTCTGTTTGATTATTATGCTGTTGCGTATCCTTGAGAGCAGAGAGGACATTCTGAGTTCAGGTCCGCTTTAAAACAATGAACTGACAAAACATTACAAGCCTCCAGTTAAATATTTGTATTAACAATATTTGTTGCCAATATTCCTAAACGACCATAGTTGATTGTTCATATAACCCAGTTTTAGGAATAATCACTGTACAGACAGGCCCAATAATCAAGTATGGTTGAGCATCCTGTTCTGTTCTATGGAAGGAAGGGGGGGGGGGGGGAGTGGTAAGAACAATGTGCTTGAGTGTTTAGTGAAATAGATGGAGAGCTGTACAGACACTAGGGGCCTGATTCACAAAGCTTTTCTGTTAAATTATCTCACCTTATTTATTAACTCACTATTTATCTCCCCTTAACCAGCCTGGCGGTATGGACGAGCTCAGCTCGTCCATTACCGCCGGAGGCTGGCGCTCAGGCCCTGCTGGGCTGATTTTCATCAAATAAAAAGGAGCACACGCAGCCGGCACTTTGCCAGCCGCGTGTGCTACCTGATCGCCGCCGCAGCGCGGCAATGCGCCGCCTGCAGCGGCGAAAGAGGGTCCCCCCAGCCGCCTGAGCCCAGCGCGAACCAAACAGTTCCGGCCAGCGCTAAGGGCTGGATCGGAGGCGGCTGACGTCAGGACGTCGGCTGACGTCCATGATGTCACTTCGCTCGTCGCCATGGGACGAGGAAAGCAAAACAAGAAGGGCCGCTCATCGCCAGAGGCGATCAGAAGTACGCATCAGGAGCGCCCTCTAGTGGGCTTTCATGCAGCCAGTTGGCTGCATGCAATAGTTTTTTTTTTTATTAAAAAAAAACTTGGCGATCTTAACCTCCTTGGCGGTATGAAAAATACCGCCAGGAGGGAGCGCAGCAGTTTTTTTTTAAATTTTTTTTTTTTTTATCATGTAGCGAGCCGAGGGCTCGCTACATGATAGCCGCTGCTGAGCGGCATCCCCCCGCCCGCTTCGATCGCCTTCGGCGATCTCCGATCAGGAAATCCCGTTCATAGAACGGGATTTCCTGGAGGGCTTCCCCCGTCGCCATGGCGACGGGGCGGGATGACGTCACCGACGTCACTGACGTCGGGACGTCATTGGGAGTCCCGGGCCACCCCTCGGCGCTGCCTGGCACTGATTGGCCAGGCAGCGCTGGGGTCTGGAGGGGGGGGGGGGCCCGCGCCGCAGCAGATAGCGGCGATCGGGCAGGGGCCGGCGGCGATCAGAGTGCTGGCGCAGCTAGCAAAGTGCTAGCTGCGTCCAGCAAAGCAAAAATTATGAAAATCGGCCCAGCAGGGCCTGAGCGGCACCCTCCGGCGGCTTACCCCGTGTCACACACGGGGTTACCGCCAAGGAGGTTAATAGAACGCCAGGCTGGTTAAAGAGAATCTGTACTCTAAACTTCTTACAATAAAAAGCATACCATTCTATTAATTATGTTTTCCTGGGCCCCTCTGTGCTGTTTCTGCCACTCCCTGCTGCAATCCTGCCCTGTAATTGCCAGTTTTAGGCAGTGTTTACAAACAAAAGACATGGCTGCTAACCAGCTTGTGATAGGCTGAGAGAAGCTCTCAGTCTGTGACTCATACAGAGCTTGCAGGGGGCGTGGAGAGGGTGTGCATAGCTTCTCCCTATCACAAATAAAGCAGCACATTCTTGCCTGAGCCGACAAAGGAAAGAAGATTATATAGTTGTATATAGTTATATAGTTATTTGGGTTGAAAAAAGACATACGTCCATCGAGTTCAACCAGAGAACAAAGTAAAACACCAGCCTGTTCCTTCACATATCCCTGTTGATCCAGAGGAAGGCGAAAAACCCTCACAAGGCATGGTCCAATTAACCCCAAAAGGGATTAGATTAGATAACTGAGATATTACAGCGACTGTGCAACTAGGAAAGGCTGCAGTAAGACAGACCACATTAGAATTGGTATAGGAACGTATAGGATAGAAGAAGTAAGCCTGAAAATTTTGTTACAGAGTCTCTTTAAATGACTTAACTCATGGTTTAGCTCTCCTTATTTGTCATAACTCATGGTTTAGCTCTCCTTATCTAACTTAACTCATGGTTTAGCTCTCCTCATTTGTCATAACTCATGGTTTAGCGCTCCTTATCTATTTATCTCATTAATTGTCTTTCCTTATTTGCTTATCTCATGCATTAGTACTACTTACAGTTACAGTAAAAAATAAGTAACCTTTGGGAATCAACCCCTAGATTCTTACACAAGAAATGTATAATAATAATAATGCAATAATGTGTAATAATGGCTAAGCAAAGAAAATATAGCTTCTGCAAATAGCTTTAGTGTGGCCTGTATTGAATGTGTTACTTATCATCACAACTTAAATTTCCTAAATCTAAAAAAAAACACCTTAAGAATAAGGCCAGTCCCCTCTGACAAATACAAAATGTATAATAGCTTTAATAAGGGGAAAAATAAGTGAAAGGATCAGTCAACAAGACTAGACCCCACTTTCCCAGTTTATTCTAAGACAGTGGTTCTCAACCTTTTCAGCACATGTATCCCTTTGTGGGTTATCCCTAAGCAAATGTAACCCCCCCCCCCCCCCCCCCCCCCCACCAAATAAAGTGGCGCGCAAAGTGGTGAAAAAGTGGGTATGGCCATTACATGATGTAGGTGGAGCCAAATACTGGCAAAATAAAGGTAGTCCCCGATTAACAAATGAGATAGGGACTGTGTCCATTCTTAGCCTGAATTAATTCTCTTTTGTCCTCCTCTGTTCTCCCTATGCCTCTTTTGCCCCCCTCTGTGTCACCACAGTTTTTGCCTCATTTGTCCCCCTTTGTATCACCTCATCTCCCCCTATTATCTGTTCCCCCTGTGCCTATTTTTAACCCCTCTGTTCCCCCTGTGCCTTTTTTGTCCTCCTCTATGTCCCCATGTCCTACCTAAGTATAGGTTCCCCCGTACAGGTATCCAGGTATAGGTCCCCCAGTATGGGAAGCAAGGCATAGGTGCCCCCAGTATAGGTATCCATCCATAGCTGCCCCCAGTATAGGTTAGCAAGGTACAGGGGCCCCCAGTATAGGTAGCAAGCTATAGCCAGGTAAAGGTGGTGCCCCAGCGTAGGTAGCGAGCCATAGGTGCCCCAGAATAGATAGCCAGGTACAGGTGGTGCCCCAGTGTAGGTAGCGAGCCATAGGTGCCCCAGAATAGATAGCCAAGTAAAGGTGGTGCCCCAGAATAGATAGCCAGGTACAGGTGGTGCCCCAGTGTAGGTAGCGAGCTATAGGTGCCCCAGTATAGATTACCAGGTACAGGTGGTGCCCCAGTGTAGGTAGAAAGCTATAGGTGCCCCAGTCTAGATTACCAGGTACAGGTGGTACCCCAGTGTAGGTAGCGAGCCATAGTTGCCCCAGAATAGATAGCCAGGTACAGGTGGTGCCCTAGTGTAGGTAGCGAGCTATAGGTGCCCCAGAATAGATAGCCAGGTAAAGGTGGTGCCCCAGAATAGATAGCCAGGTACAGGTGGTGCCCTAGTGTAGGTAGCGAGCTATAGGTGCCCCAGAATAGATAGCCGGGTGGTAAGTATAATCTTACATAGCCCCATTCCCATGCTGACTCCTCTCGCTGGGCTCTCCTCCTCTCTTTGCGCTCTACTCTTCTCACCGTGTCCTCTCGCTATGGTAACTTCTGGCAGCACCTCTGACGTCATTAGAGGCTACCGGGTAACCATGGGGACAGGCCACGAGAGAAGGAGAGCATGGCGACAGGAGGAGAGCCCGGCGAGAGGAGTTCATGCAGGAACGGGGCTAAGTAATTACTGCCTCTCTTGCCATGGACACTGCCTGCCCTGTCTGCCACTTCTCTATTGGGGGCGAAATCCGCCATTTTGTCTGCGGCCCCTGGGGGAGCCCCTGACAGGTGCCGATGTACCCCCAGGGGTCCACGGACCCCAGGTTGAGAAACACTTATCTGAAGCCTGGTACACACATTTAATTTCGAATTGGCCAACGATTGACTAAGTTTACCACTTCCATGCATGTGTAGTATGAGAGCTCACCTACACATTCTATTCAAAGTACTCAAAATCTGTTGGCCCTCACATTACATGGCGGTAGTAAAATTGGCCAATCAAAATTGGATGTGTGTATGTACCTTAAGTGCCCTGTGTGAGAGGGCATCTCGCAGACTACATGGGAATCAGACCTTGCAAGTTAGTATGGAACACAGGAAGGGATTAGCCACAGTCAAATGACTGCTCTTTCAGTACACTTAGAGAAGTCTGTTTTCCTTTTTTTTAGTTATTGCAACATTAGTTATGTCTTGGAATTGGGTTTTAACACCAAGTAAAAAACACTGAGTTTTTTATTCCATTCATTGTTATTTATAGATTTTTTTTCCACAGATCATGTAATCCTTCTTGACTTAATTGCTGTCCTTATTCATTTGAAACAGTTTCCTTCAGTGACAAATACCTGCTCTCTTATGCATTGCAGAACAATAGTTTTGTTTATTGGTAAAGAGATGTGATTAAATATACACATCTCTTCATGGGGATAGTGACCCATAACAAAGTAGTGTTGCACTAACAGCAAATTTTTTCAATTCAATTACACCATAGGAGTTGATGTTCACAAATTCTGTGTCACACCAAACAGACTATATATTCATGTTGGCAATGGCAACCATCTGTCCTTCCAGACTTAAAGGAGTACTGTAGGGGGTCGGGGGAAAATGAGTTGAACTTACCCAGGGTTTCTAATGGCCCATACTCACGGGCTACAATTGTCGCCGGTGAGTATGAGGCGTTGCACGGGCGCGCACCCCGAACCGTCGCTCGTCGCTGATGTTGCCAAGCGATTGACCACGGTCGATCGCCTGGCGACAGTTGCCGCCGCAACTCCGCCGCAACTGTCGCTAGTCCGCGTGAGTATGCGGACTAGCAACAGCAACATAATTGCAAATAGACGGCGCTTCTGGTGAGGGGGGGAGGAACGTCGGCGACAGCTTCCGTCGCACCGCTGGTCCCTCTTCCGCGTGTGTACGCGGAGGGAGCTGGCGACGAGCTGTCGCTGGCCTGTCGCGCACACGCTCACATGTGCTGGCGACAGGCCACTTATGTAGCCTGTGAGTATGGGCCATAATGGTCCCCCGCAGACGTCCTGTACCCGCGCAGCCACTCACCGATGCTCCGGGCCCGCCTCCTGTTCACTTCTAGAATTTCAGACTTTAAAGTCTGAAAACCACTGTGCCTGCATTGTCATGTCCTTCCCTGACCCCTCTACAGTATTCCTTTAAAGGACAACTATAAAAATGTAAAATTAATTTGTATACAAACCAATAATATATATACATTTTCCAAGAATAAAATGCACTATGAATTGCTTTTTTGTTTCGTTTTTACTATGAAGCTGTCACTTACAAGTACGTAGTAAAAATCTGTCACTTTCTTCATAAGGGATTCTCGCTGGATTATTTTATTGGCATAGTCCAACTGCCAGAATAGTGTGCATGAGAGGAGACAGGCTGCCCAGTATCTTTGTATAGGCGCTTTCCTGTGAGTGCTTTTGTAAAAAATAAGGAACTCCTGTGAATCCCCCATAAAGAGATGGACTACTCCACAACCTGTCAGAACTGGCAAACTTCTACTACCTAGTATACACTGTGTAGTTACGCTGAGTAGGAAATTGCAACACAAATATTAGAATTTACACTGAAACCGATGCAGTTCAATGGAGTCATTTCCATTAAATGCGTTTTTCCAAATGTGTTGCGGTGCATAAAAAATATTGACTGCAAGCTGCAGATTTCTGCACCACGCACTGCCCCACATGAAAATCACGGTAAAAGTCAATGGTCCCACATGCAAATTTTTACATCTGTTTTCCTATCCAACATGCTTCCCTATTTCCTGTGTAGTCAAAGTTATGTCACGCTGCTATGGAGACTAAAAATTGGATGTGAAAATTTGCATTCAAAACATGCAAAAACATGCAGGTGTTTTCACAATTTTGTATTAAAAACACGTCTGCAAGCGTACTCAAATCGCATGCAAGACAGTGGAAATGGGCCTTAAGTGAGGGCCAGTGCACACCAAAAAGCGCTAGCGTAATCGCAAATGCTCAGTGCTTTTTGAATTGATTTTCAAAGCGATTCTGGGCATGTGCCTAGCGAGTTTCTATTTATAACTAGCGTTTTTTTTGAGCGTTTTTGTGTAGCATTTTTTTAGTGTACAGTACAGCTGCTAGTGTACTGGTTTTGTAACAAAAATGCTTGAAAAATTGCTCTGATCTAGCGCTTTTCAGAGTGATTTTCCACTTTCCTATACTTAACATTGAGGCTGAATCGCCTCAGAAATCTGCAGAAATGTTGCAGGATGCGTTTGGGAAAAAATCACATAGTTCTAGTGTGACCTATCCCATTCAAATACTTTAGCCAAGCGCTTTTTAAAGCGCCAGTGTTTTTAAAAGTGATCGGAAGCGCTCTTGGTGTGCACCAGCCCTAAAGGTGGCCATACACTGGTCGATTTGCCATCAGATTCGACTAACAGATAGATCCCTCTCTGATCGAATCTGATCAGAGAGGGATCGTATGGCTGCCTTTACTGCAAACAGGCTGTGAATCGATTTCAGCATGAAACCGATCACAAACTGTGGTGGTGCTGCCGCTGCCCCCCCCCCCGCCCCCGCATACATTACCTGCTCCGGCCGGCGTGTCCCCGCTGTCACCGATGTCTTCTTCTACGCTGGGTCCCGCGTTCCGGTCCGGCTGCTTCACTTCTTTCTGTCCGGAAGAAGTTTAAACAGTAGAGGGCGCTCTACTGTTTAAACTTCCTGCCAGGACAGGAAGTGAAGCCAGCAGGACCGGAATGCGGAACCCAGCGGAGAAGAAGACATCGGTGACAGCGGGGACATGTGCCAGTCGGAGCAGGTAATGTATTACCGCTGTTTTGCTTTGGTGGTCGGGCATTGAACGCCGCTATCGACGCACTCCCGATCCGCCGGCGGTCGAGAAAAAAACTTCTGCATGGACGGCTCGACGGGAATCAACGGGAACGATTGATTTTGGACGGAAATCAATCGTTTGTGTTTGCGCCACGATTTCACAGCAGATTCGATCACAGTGACTAAATCTGCTGTATATCGGCGGGAAAATCGTTAGGTGTATGGGCCCCTTAACAGAGATGTAAAAACAGGACTTTTATTTATCTTATTTGGCACGACTGTGGGTTAAAAAGAAAAACACAAAAGACCATGAGACCATGATTATAAGTACTCAAAGCCTACTGGACTTCAATCTGGCCGTACTGACAACTGTACTCTTCCATTTATGTGGTTAGGAGTATATATGGTATGGAGTATTGTACCATGTTAGCCATCAATAAAAGCACAAAGTTTTGAATCAGGAATATACCATTTATTGGCTAGCTTAGAAGAAAAGGAGTAAGCTTTCGGCTATGAAGCCTTCATTAGACTGATTCCTGGAATCTGTCTGATGAAGGCTTCATACCTGAAAACTTACTCCTTTTCTTCTAAGCTAGTCAATAAATGGTATCACCTTGATTCAAAACTTCTTGCATTTATATGATTAAAAATTGGCGTCTGTGTTCCAACAGTGTAGAATTCTCACTTTCTGATCCATAAAATGGTTACACTAATTGAAAAGAAAGGAACGTGGATGGCAACAACTTTTTTTTAATCATGCAGGAAGTGCTTAAATGTGATCCTTTTCTTCTGTCTGAAACCCCATTGAAACCCCATTGAGATCAAATCTATCACTTCATGTCTCTGAGACAATGTCAAGGACAAGTATGAGCAAAAAGACTTGAAGGTGTAAAGGTAGCTGTACATCTAGCGATGTATTGGCAGATTTGACCAAGAGACAAATCTCTCTCTAATCGAATCTGATAAGAGAGAGATCTGTTAGCTGCCCATACATAGGGATGGTCGGTAATGCCAATTTCCAATTCCGCAGTAAATCCGTGTTCCGCCATTGCCAATTACCGCTACTGCTACCGATTCCGCTTTCTGATGTGGATTTCCGCCGGAAATCACGGAAATTTCCCCCAACTTTAACATCGATTTTCTCAAAAACTATAAGGTCTTTTTGAAAACTTTTTTTTTTGCATCTTGTTCACAAGATTCTGTTTAATAAACCCTTGGTGTTTATAGGACTCACAGGAGCTTTGCTATTAACCGCTAAAGTCTGCAGATTTTTACTGTAATGTAAAATGCAGAAAATCTGCATTATCCGATAAGCGCTAATTTTAAGCCAATCAGAAGACTCAGAATGAATACGCCGATCAGAGAATGCGGAAATTTCCACCTAAATCCCCATTCTCTGATTGGTTTATTCATTCTGAGTCTTCTGATTGGCTTAAAATTACCGCATATCGGATAATGCAGATTTTCTGCATTTTACATTACAGTAAAAATCCGCCGACTTTAGTGGTTAATAGCAAAGCCCCCTTAACCTCTTGAGGACTGCAGGGCTAAACCCCCCTAGTGACCAGGCAATTTTTAGTTTAAAAGGCCACTGCAGCTTTAAGGCCAAGCTGCAGGGCCGCACAACATCGCACACGAGTGATTCTTCCTTTAAATCCCTTCCCTCCCTCGCTCCCTCCCTCCCCACAGCCGGCCAATTACGGCGATCAGCTGTCATAGGCTTCTGCCTATGAGAGCCGATCGCTCTCTTGTCCCCCATGGGGACAGCCGTGTCATACGGCTGTCCCCAGTCATCGCTGCTGCTGATCGCAGCGCTGCACAGAGTAAATAGACGGCGATCACGCCGTCTTATAGTCTCCCGAGCGGCAATAGCCGCTCGGAGACTGAAGGCGGGGCGGAGCTCCGCCCCCCAAGCAGGAGATGCGCGCGCAGCCTGCGCGCGATCTCCTGCAAAACAGAGCCCCAGGACTTTACGCCAATTGGCGTTAGGCGGTCCTGGGGCTGCCGCCGCGGCCACGCCTACTGGCGTGACGCGGTCGGCAAGAGGTTAAAGAGACTCCGTAACAAAAATTGCATCCTGTTTTTTATCATCCTACAAGTTCCAAAAGCTATTCTAATGTGTTCTGGCTAACTGCAGCACTTTCTACTATGACAGTCTCTGTAATAAATCAATGTTTCTTTCCCCTGTCAGACTTGTCGGCCTGTGTCTGGAAGGCTGCCAAGTTCTTCAGTGTTGTGGTTCTGCTATGAACTCACCCTTCCTGGCCCCTCTATGCACACTGCCTGTGTGTTATTTAGATAAGAGAGAAGAGAGAAGCTGCTCTATTCAGCTGGATAAATCGTCCTCTGAGCTGGCTGGGCTTTCACATACTGAGGAATTACAAACAAGGGCAAAGCTGTTTGCAGGAAGAAAAGAGCAGCCTGAAACTTCAGTGCATGGGGGAAAGAAACACACAAATGATCTCTTGAGATTCAAAAGGAATGCTGTTTACAGCCTGCTTATGTATGGATGTATTTTCTATGTGTGGACATACTGTACATCAACCTACTTCCTGTTTTGGTGGCCATTTTGTTTGTTTACAAACAAACTTTTAAAAACTGTTTTTAACCACTTTTAATGCCGCGAGGAGCGGCGAAATTGTGACAGAGGGTAATAGGAGATGTCCCCTAACGCACTGGTATGTTTACTTTTGTGCGATTTTAACAATACAGATTCTCTTTAAGTAGAGATGTCCCGAACGGTTCGCCAGCGAATGATTCCCGACGAACTTCGGTGGTTCGCATTCGCCTGCCAAAGGCGGACTTTCCCGGAAGTTCGATTCGCCCTACAATGCTCTATTGAGCAAAACTTTGACCCTCTACATCACAGTCAGCAGGCACATTGTTGCCAATCAGACTGCTCGAGCTCCACCCCCCCTTATACAAGCAAGGTCCTTGTGCCATTTGACTCACTCGTCTGCCTACACTAATTAGTTAAGGGACAGCTGCCTCCCTCCTACCGGCGGGAGGAGGGTCTCATCTGCCAGGGAATTACAGTATTTCAAAAGCCAGCTTACATACCATGGCTGGGAATTGAACCCAGGTCTCAGTGTATGGTAGGTAACTAACATATCCATTATACCACCAACATTACTAGCTGAAACTAGCCTAGCATGTACCATTTATGCTCAATCCAAGAGAAAAATTAGACAAGACAAATAACATTTATATCACACTTTTCTCCTGGCAGACTGAAAGCACCAGAGCTGCAGCCACTAGGGTACACTCTATAGGCAGTAGCAGTGTTAGCAGTGTTAGGAAGACTTGCCTAAGGTCTCCTACTGAATAGATGCTGGCTTACTGAACATACAGAGCCAGGATTCGAACCCTGGTCTCCTGTGTCAGAGACAGAGCCCTTAACCATTACACCATCCAGCCACTGCTTAAGGATGTGTAGCCAGGCATGGCCTTGCCTTTTGTGGTCAACAGTTGTCCAAAGAGAACCCCAGATAGCCAGGTAGATTAATCTCTCTCTCTCTCGTAGGGATGGTCACCGCTTTCCGCGGAATTGTATTTTTGAGCATAAATGGATTGAGCATAAATGGTACATGCTAGGCTGGCTTCAGCATGTAGTGTTGGTGGTAAAGTGGCACTGTACCACCAACACTACATGCTGAAGCCAGCCTAGCATGTACCATTTATGCTCAATCCATTTAAGCTCAAAAATACAACTCCGTGGAAAGCGGTGACCATCCCTACTAGAGAGAGAGAGAGAGAGAGAGAGAGAGAGATGAATCTACCAGGCTATCTGGGGTTCTCTTTGGACAACTGTTGAACACAAAAGGCCTGGCTACACATCCTTAAGCAGTGGCTGGATGGTGTAATGGTTAAGGGCTCTGCCTCTGACACAGGAGACCAGAGTCCAAATCTCGGCTATGTCTGTTCAGCAAGCCAGCACCTATTCAGTAGGAGACCTAAGGCACGTCTTCCTAACACTGCTACTGCCTATAGAGCATGCCCTAGTGGCTGCAGCTCTGGAGCTTTGAGTTTGCCAGGAGAAAAGCGTGATATAAATGTTATTTGTCTTGTCTAATTTTTCTCTTGACAACTGTTGAACACAAAAGGAAAGGCCATGCCTGGTTACATAACCTTAAGCAGTGGCTGGATGGTGTAATGGTTAAGGGCTCTGCCTCTGACACAGGAGACCAGGGTTCGAATCTCGGCTCTATCTGTTCAGTAAGCCAGAACCTATTCAGTAGTGTAATGGTTAGCGGAGATACCGCCGCAGAGGCAAGCGGCATGGCGGTTATCTCCGCGTATCAGCCGGCGGCCTCAGCCACGCAGTTACATGCTGGTGCTCTGCCTGGTCCTTCTATTTCACATAGATTGAGGGCTATGCGCACGCGCCAGGTGACAGGACCTTTATGCGAATAGAAGGGGAGTCAGCTGATCTACCAGGTCAGCTGACTTCAACAGTACGCTGAATGACTGGGGCGGCGCTGTGGAGCACTTCTGTATATATAGTACCAGCCTGTCAGTTGCTCCGTGTCTGCTGTTGCGAATGCTACCGTGTTAGCGCTCAGACCTTAGTCAGATCCCAAAGTGTGCTAGAACCAGCTGGAGCTGGGGATCCACATTTAGCCAGATTCTGTTGATAGCTTGAAGTACTAATTGCATTGTATTATCTGTTGTGACCTTCTGCTTGCCTTGACTATTCTCCTGCTTTTCTGATCCTGTACTTTCGCCTATCTGATCCAGTTGCCGACTCTGCCTGAACTTAATCTCTGAGTTAGCCTTCTGTCTTTGTACTGTATCTGTCTGCACGTTGCCGATCCTGCCTGTCTGACTATCCTGTACTCACCAGTGGGTCAGCCAGTGGTGAGGGATTCTAGTAATGTATCACCTGCTCCTCAGGTGAAACCCTGACTGCAGCACAGTCTTAATCACCTGCCCCTCAGGTGATCATTACTTGCAGCATCTTTGTAAGCACCTGCTCCTCACGTGTCCACTGGCTGCAGTACAGTCTTAGCACCAGCTCCTCAGGTACAAGCCCTGACTACAGTACAGTCTTAAACACCTGCTCCTCAGGTGTCCACTGGCTGCAGTACAGTCTTAGCACCTGCTCCTCAGGTGCAAGCCCTGACTACAGTACAGTCTTAAACACCTGCTCCTCAGGTGTCCACTGGCTGCAGTACAGTCTTAACACCTACTCCTCAGGTGTAAGTCCTGACTGTAGTACAGTCTTAATCACTTGCTCCTCAGGTGATTCCCGGCCTCAGTACAGTCTGAGTCTCCCGCTCCTCGGGTGATCTTAGCTGTACTGAATCTCATATCCAGCTTGCTGGGTGAATACTTTTGTGTTCTATTGAGATACTTATCACCACCAGCTCCTCTGGGGTATCTCTATCATTACGGTTGCACCAAACATCTGTTCTTACATTGGTTATCCTGGTTCTGGCTATACTAGTATTATTGGTGATTCTGCAGGTCACACATAATCAGGTATAGCATCTGTATTATTGGTGATACTGCAGATCACCAATAATCAGAGAAATCTGTTCTCGTTGACACCAATCGTTACAAGTAGGAGACCTTAGGCAAGTCTTCAAAATGCTGCTACTGCCTATAGAGTGTGCCCTAGTGGCTGCAGCTCTGGCGCTTTCAGTCTGCCAGGAGAAAAGTGTGATATAAATGTTATTTGTCTTGTCTAATTTTTCTCTTGGATTGAGCATAAATGGTACATGCTAGGCTAGTTTCAGCTAGTAGTGTTGGTGGTATAATGGATATGTTAGTTACCTACCATACACTGAGACCTGGGTTTAATTCCCAGCCACGGTATGTAAGCTGGATTTTGAAATACTATCATTCCCTGGCAGATGAGACCCTCCTCCCTCCGGTAGGAGGCTGGAGCTCCAGGTATTAGAACCCTTGAAACATGTTTTCTATCATTTTTCCAGCCAGTAGAAATTTTTCTAAATTTTTAAGTTCGCCTCCCCATTGAAGTCTATTGCGGTTCGCGAACTTTTTCGCGAACCGAACTTTCCGCGGAGGTTCACGAACCGAAAATCGGAAGTTCGCGACATCACTACCCTTAGGTCCTAGAAACACCAAATTTTCAGGGTTTATTAAACTGAATCTTGTGAACAGGATGCAAAAAAAAAAAAGTTTTCAAAAAGACCTTATAGTTCTTGAGAAAATCGATGTTAACGTCGGTGGAAATTTCCGCGATTTCTGTCGGAAATCCGCCTACCGCACTTGTATTACCGATTTCCGCATTACGTTGCGGAAATGCAATTTCCGATCAGAATTTCGGAAATTGCATTTCCGCGAAATCCGAATGAGCATCCGATTCCCGATCAATTTCATGCTGAAATCAATCCGGAATCAGCCTTGTGCGCTGTGTCCGCCGCCTCACCCTTGTGCCTCCCTAATGTCAATGTCCCCCTGGTGCCCCGAGTAAAGGGCATACATTATTTGTCTGCAGCCTCCGCTTTTCCCCTGCTGGCTTCCCAGGTTCCTCGACACCATACACGCACGCCCCACGTGGTTTCCTAGTAAGCATGCCCTTACTAAGAAACCATGTGGGGGGTGCATGTATGGAGAGGGAATGCACCCCGAGCAGCGGAGGGACAAGTGTTGGCCGCGGACAGGTAATGTATACTTTACAGGGGCACCGGGTGGACATTTACATTATGGGGGCACAATGTTGGTGGTTTTGTCGCTTTCGTTGATCGTCGGGAAACTGCATGCCGTTCCCGCCGCACACTCGATCGTGCAAGTCAGCCCAATGCATCATGCACAATTTTCCTCCCAAAATTGGTCGCATTGTTGGTTGGGCATGCACTTGGTGGCACCGATTTTCATCCAATTTTATTATAATAATCGAATCGGATGGTTGATCGGCTGCCAAGTCGCCTGATGTATGGCCACCTTTAGTCTTAAGGTGGCCACACCGTGCAATTTTTTCATATTTTGATTCGAGCAATCCGATCCAATTTTCTGATTGATAAGAAGTTTCGATCAGAATCTTTGAGGTACCACATACGTATTTTCGAGATTGCCATAATTTTGGGATGAAAGGAAACTCCCCCAAAAACTTGGTTGGTTAGAAAAATCAAGAGAAAAATGTACTGAATACATACATTTTTTTCTAGTTGAATACAATTTCACAATCCATCACACACTATACAATTCTTGATAAATTTGGTCTGAATTTTCCATGTCCAATCTCAAAAAAAAAAAAAATAAACATTGAAAAAAATTAGAAATTCAGATTTCTCAATCGAAAAAAAAAGCTTTTGATTTTTTGGGCCAACCGATCGCATTTATCAAATTGGTGTAACTTTGGATGTTTTAATTGTATGGTGTGTGGCCAACTTAAGCCTGTGAAAAGTTAGAAGCATAAAATAATATATATAGTTAACTGCAGGTGGATGCACAAGCAGTACATCCACTGGCTGAAATATAGTTTCAATGCAACAGTTATTTATTTGGAATAGCAGCTATAATAACCTCCCCTCTTCTGGCAAGGTTTCCTACTTTTGGAACATGGCTGTGAGTATTTGTTTTTATTGAAATTCATGTGCATTGGTGAGGTTATCCAGTTCATTCCAAACATACTATATAACATGGAGTTCAAGTCTCAATTCTCTACAGGCCAGTCAAGGTTGTTCTCAACTCAGTAAATAATTTCCTTGAAGACCTAGCCTTCAGCACAGTGACACCATCATACTGTAAAAAGAATTTGCCCGTCCCATGCTGTTGCCACAACACTGAAAACAATTATGTAGAATGTCATTTTAAGTTCTAGGTATTGGACTAAGAGGACTATTTAATGGATACCAGAGCTGAAACCCTTAGGAGAAATGGGGAGAGTCTGCATGTATGGGAAGCTGTCCTGATGGCCACCATGCATTTCTTTAGGAAAAAAGGTTTACAGCTGTTTCCAACTGCCAAAACAGCAAGCAGCAGCTACATCACCTGCCAGTAGTAAAAAATGTCACCATGTGATAAATGTCAGAATGTAAATCAGAGATTTAAAAGATTTTACAATGGGCAAACACTGACCAAATCATTTATACATAATTATTGTAAAAATGAAGCCCTTTTTTATTACATTATTTTCACTGGAGTTCCTCTTTAAGGCTTGATTATTGCTAACAACAAGCAGATCTCATGCCGGAGATTCTTTTGGAAGCCCTTTGGAGATTAGTGGTTGCAACTGAGGACAGATTATTTTTATATAAAACCATATGCAGCACTAATTTCTGGTACGACAAAAATCAGATGAACTGGTTTTTTGGAAAGAGTCATCTAGTGGTGGTGCCACTTAAAGTGTACCTGAGATGGGGGATAGAAAAAAATTACACATACCTGGAGCTTGCTCCAGCCCCCTTCAGGCTAATCACTCCATTGCCGTCCTCCTGTGCCGCCTGGATCCTCTGATATTCATTTTATTTTAAGCTTTATTACAACCTCCCATTATTAATGCACAAGTTAGTACATTTGCCTTGATTAGCATGTCTGTAGTTTTTGTAATAAATAACAAAAAAGTACATGTGTGGCAGGCTGCATCCAGTACCTCCTTCCTGCGAGGAGAGTGGCACTTGTTTTGCCAGAACATAGAAGATCATGTGGTAAACAAACTCTATGCAATGTTCCAGCCCAGATTGAGCCTAGTTGAAAGGAGGGCATGTGTTGCATTATATCACCTTGCTAAGTGCATATGCCTCCAGGATAAGTGATTTGCTTACCAATGTATATGTAAATGCTCGGTAACTTTCCACTACTCTCTCTAAAGGAGAGAAATTTGTTGTGTATTTTTAGAACTCTCAGAAGCTTTTCCACTACGTACAATAGAAAACTATTTATTTTCTTAATAAATAAATAAAGATTCAAAAGTACCATATATGCTCGACTATAAGTCTAGAAATGTAGGTCTGACTCACTAAATAAAAGTAAAAGGGGTCAACTTTTACACAAGTAACAAGTGATAGTGAGCACGCTGAGTAATGTAAAAAAAACAAACAAACCAAAAAAAAACAGACCGCCACTCAGGAACTGTAAATGTAGAAAAACTTTATTGGACTATAAACAAGCAGTACTCAATATGCACCTCACCAACACCAATGCCCCCATAAAAAATTACGCATGAACAACCATAGGAGTGCTCCTCTGATCCACACTCACTCTAACCACACATAACCATGCACTACTGAAAGATCGGCTGATCATAAAAGTTGCACATGTATGGAAGAGCTGGAGAATAGGAATGCAATTATGGACTTATGCCAGTTCAGCAGGAATCCATGGGCAATGTAAGTTGTCATGCATGCAGCAGCAGTAAGAAGTAGCAAATCTCCACTCTCAAAACTGCATAATTACCAAGCAAGCGCTCCAAGAAGTCCTAAATGTTGCTGTATACAACAAGAAATCTGCACCCACATCAGGGGGAACACATCCACTCCCTGGATATTATAGGCAGCTTGATAAACCAAGTCCAATGCTTTGCATATACCTTAGGCGACAATAAACGTTACCTCCCTAGATGAACAGGTCATAGGCTCATAGGTTCATCACAGTAGTGCTGCGGCGTAGTGCATCCAACAGGTAGTTAAGTTCAGTTATAGCTAAGCCCCTTTATCTTATCTTTTGTGACTCTCTTGCAACTGGCAGAGTCCCAGTGGATTGGCGTACAGCCCACGTTTTCCCATTATTTAAGAAGGGCAAAAAATCTGATCCAGGAAATTATAGACCTGTAAGACCAGTTGTATGCAAACTATTTGAGGGGTTACTAAGAGATACTATACATGACTTCATACTAGAAAATAATCTTATTTCTCAGCATCAACATGGGTTTACTAAAGACAGGTCCTGTTTGACTAACATGCTCAGCTTTTATGAGGTAGTGAATGCTAATATGGATATTGGGAATGCTGTAGATGTGATATACTTGGACTTTGCAAAGGCCTTTGACACTGTTCCCCACAGAAGTCTGATGCAAAAGTTGAGGATGCAAGGACTGGGGAAGTAGCAGTGGGGTCCCACAGGGGTCTGTACTGGGTCCAGTGCTCTTCAATTTATTTATTAATGACCTAGTAGATGCAGTAGTGAGCAATTTTTGCAGATGATACAAAATTGTGCAGAATCATCAACTCTCAGGAAGATAGTGTCATATTGCAACAGGATCTGGATAGGATGGCTATATGGGCACATACAGTACATGGCAGATGAAGTTCAATGTTGACAAATGTAAAGTCATGCATTTTGGTCGTACCAATGGTCTAGCACCATACAAAATAAATGGGATACAGTTGGGGACATCAAACTTGGAGAAGGACTTAGGAGTACTTATCGACAACAAGTTAAATAATCGTACTCAATGCCAAGCCACTGCAGCTAAAGCGAACAAAATTTTGGGATGCATTAAAAGGGAAATAAAAACTCGAGACGCTAGCATAATATTGCCCCTGTTTAACTCTCTAGTAAGGCCACATCTGGAATATGGAATTCAGTTCTGGGCACCACATTACAAAAAAGATATTGCAGTTTTAGAGCAGGTGCAGAGACGAGCTACAAAATTGATATGTGGGATGGAAGTTCTCGCTTACCAAGAAAGGTTAGATAAACTGGGTTTATTTAGTCTAGAGAAAAGACGCCTTAGAGGAGATCTAATTAACATGAATAAATACATCAGAGGGCAATATAATAGCTTGGCGGATGAGCTTTTCGTCCCTAGGCCTTCTCAAAGGACTAGAGGACATGATCTGCGCATGGAGGAAAAACGTTTTAGCCATTTATTTAGGAAAGGGTTCTTTACAGTAAGAGTGATTAAGATGTGGAATGCATTGCCACAGGAAGTCGTTATGGCAAACTCTATACCTGCATTTAAAGGGGGCTTAGATGCTTTCCTTGTGTTGAAAGACATCCATGGCTACAATTACTAGGTTATGCCTAATGATGTTGATCCAGGGATTTTATCTGATTGCCATCTGGAGTCAGGAAGGAATTTTTCCCTTTTGGGGCTAATTGGACCATGCCTTGTGGGGGTTTTTTCGCCTTCCTCTGGATCAACAGGGGTATGTGGGGGACGGGCTGGAGTTGTACTTTGTACTGGTTGAACTCGATGGACGTATGTCTTTTTTCAACCAAAATAACTATATATGTGACTATATATGTAACTATAATTTTTAATAATTTACAATAGATGTGTATACAAAACAATGGATAGCATCCAGAACATCAGAATTAAGGTCTGATAGCATCTGATTTATCCTAACCCCTATCACCCCTTCCTTCTCCCCATCATCCCCATTTTTATCACCCCAGCCTGGCCCTTCTCCACTGTGCCCATCATTTCCTCCTGGGCATATATTAGCCCCTAATGCTGGGAATACACCGCTCGATTTTGAGCCATTAAGATGGTTCGATAGATAATTTCTGACATGTCCGATCACTGTTCGATCGTTTTGTCGCTCAATTAATGATTAAAGTGAATTGAAAAAGATAGTCTGTGGACTATTTAGTCGCCCTTAGGGGCCAGTGGTGGGCTGAAATAATATCATATGTAATATTTCATAATTTTGCATATTTTTTGGTGTAATTTTCGCAAAATGTTGCAGAATTTTGTGCCGACTTTAGTGGTTAATAGCAAAGCCCCCATACAAGCTATTGCTACTAAAATTGCTACATATGTTAAGGAGAATAGTGGGTAGTCAAGTCAACATTTTTCAAAAAGACCTTGTAGTTTTTGAGAAAATTAATTTTAAAAATGCAATGAAAAATGGTATTTAAACCTGTCATTTTTCTGAGTTTAAAAAACATTTTTTCTTTTCATTTTTAAAATTGATTTTCTCAAAAACAACAAGGTATTTTTTGACTTGTACCCACTATTCTCCTTAACATATGTAGCAATTTTGGTGTCAATAGCATGTATGGGGGCTTTGATATTCACTGAGAAAAATCTGCAGGAAATTATGCAAACTTTTACGTGAAATTACGAATGACTATGTGAAATTTATTAAATGTACAAATCGTCCTAATTAGCTGACTACAAGCATCACTGGTAGGGGCGATTCAAGTCCTCCATTTCCTACAGATTAGAATCCTGGCTGCATTTATTAAGTGCTCCCCAAAGAACCTTTGTATTTTTTTCATATCACTAGTGTTAAGGCGTAGCAAGTATATGCTTGGGTCTTCAGAGATGGGTATGCACATCAATTTTTAATAATTTCAGGATGAAATCTATTCAAAATCAGTGGGTAAAAAGAATGTGTTTTCTGTAAAGCCTTATTGTAACGGTTGGTGTCGGCACACAGAGAGTATCTGATTATTGATGATCTGCAGTATCACCAACAATACAGACGTATACCTGATTATTAGTGATCTGCAGAATCACCAATAATACAAGTATGACTAACCTCTGGACACCTAGCAAAGTGTAAGTGATTGGGTGCAACAGTAACTTTTAATAGTTTGACGAGACCTCACCTGAGGGGCTGGTGAGGTACTATCAGTACACTATGCGTGCACTAGCGTTCAAGCTCCAGCAGGCTGGAGAGTACAATAACGAAGAGGCCGAGTCTCCCGGGGAGCGGGTGACTCAGATTGTACTGACCTTGGAGATACAATAATACTACAATGACGGATGCCCTAAGAGAGCAGGTAAATGGAGCTGTACTAGCTTAACAGAACTGTTCCACCAGAGGAGCTGGTGTAACTAATACCTCACCAGTGGCGAGGGCCCACTGGTGAGTAGAATGGTCAGGCAGGCAAGGTGAGACAAGAGAGTAATCAGTAATCAGGCAGAGGTTCAGCAACAGGAAGGTACGTATCGGTATAGAATCGCGAGACAAGAGAGTAATCGGTAATCAGGCAGAGGTTCAGCAACAGGTAGACAGATAGGCAGAAGTACAGGATCAGGAAACAGATTCAAAGTCAGAGTGCTAGCCAAAGTCGTACACAGGAGATCAATGCAATAACAATATCCTAGCCTGGATGTGAAATCCTTGGCATCAACACCCCAGAACTAGTCTAAACAAAATACAATAACAAGACCGCAATTCCTAAGCTTGGTGTGAAATCCGTAGCATCAACACCAGGGAACTAAGCAAGGTCTGCGCGCTCACACGCAAGTATTCACGACAACAGACAAAGTAGCAATGCAGCCCGGAGGCTTATGAAGCAGAGGAGACCTCACTGGTACGCCCCCTCTGATCAGCCAATCCTGGGCGCCGTGGGTCTCCCCTGACGTCAGCCGACCAGCAGGTCAGCTGACGGGCTTCCTCCCCGCATAAAGCTCCCGTCTATGCGCGCGCTCGCACGCTATGGCAGCCCCCTGCACGGGAGAATGTTCCGTCCTCGGCGTCCTGCACGCTGAACGGACGGATGGCCGCATGGAGGCAGCTGCGGCGGCGGTGCTGTTTGCCGCAGCTGCCTTGGTTATTACACTTATATAATACTGCAATTCTATAAATCTTATTAATTAAAATAACTATAAAATGTCTGCATTCTAAAAACTGACAAGTTTGTGAGTTTCAGGGATTTACGCTTCATCTGTCGTCATCTTTGCACAACCAAACGCCTACTTCCTACAGAAGGGAATGGAACAAACAACATCCATCCATTCTACAGTTGCTCTCTTAAGCAGGCCATACACTCACCAATTTCTCCCACTGATATGCGGCCAGTTAAATTGCTCTGATCGAAATGGTGAGAAATCGGTGCAGCATTTGGCCTCTGATCAAGCGATTTATAGCTGTAATTGCTTGATTGGGTTAGTTGTTCCGGACAGAAAGTTTTGGGTTTATTGGTTGTGGATCAGGACAGCGACACTAGTGTCGTTCAATTCACCATCTGTCAAAGGTACTTTCACCTGTTCACCGCACGGCACTATCTCTCTTTCATGTCCCGGGCGCTGTGTGGCGCAATACAAGAGAAAGACACTAAGGGCCTCTAGTGGTCACAATCCCCCCGTGTCTGCCTCCTGTATTACTTTACACATATGCCCAGGGACACTGAAGTGATGAAGATGGAGCAGCTGGAGAGAAGAAGCCGAGATCTTAACGGACCATGCAGCAGACAGGTGAGACCCCCACAGCCCGGGGGTCTGGGACCCGGCAGGAACACACAGACTATTAAATTGAAAATCTGTGTGTAGTCATCAAGCCGATAGATCCCTCTCTGATCAGATACACCGGCCACATCAACTAGGTGTAGTGTCACCTTTAGTTAATCCTATACAAGTCTTAAGGTGGCCATACACAGGTCTAGCAGACTAGCTATTAAATCGAAATGTAATTAATGTAAAATAGAGTATTTCTCATGTACATTATGTTAAGCTTGGAGGTGTAATCTCCACAGTCAGCATACAACACATAAGCTGACGTGAAGGAGGTACACACACCAGCACAAGGGATCAGGATATCCCCAGTTTAGTGGAGGAGAGGACTGACTCCAATAGGAGATTGTGGTGCACAGAGCCGGTGCAGATCCGAACAGCCACAAACAACACTTTCGTAATAGCGTCTCAGCGCAAAGTAGCGCTGAGCGCATAAACCAGGACTGAGGAGATCAGAACAAGTAGACAGAATGAACGCTTGCTAGCTAGCGGCTACTTAGCGACAGCAAGCGTCCAAAACCAGACAGACTGGAATGAGGCAGCCAATGCGTTGCGGCGATGGCGTGCCTCACAAAGACAGGACAGAATAGTCAGAAAATAGCAGGATCAAGATAGATGAACGTAACACAGATAAATATACAATAAGTATGATTTCCTAGCGTATTACAATTACAGCTATCAATGAAACTATTCGTAACGTCTGACTAACATATGTATATATCGGCAATGAACCAATATATGACATAAGCAGGAACTCTGACTAAGACTGGAGTAATACAGGGAACAGGACTCAGAAGGATTCGCTATCTCTTCGCAGAGATGAACGCAATCCACAAACAGGACCAGGAACAGGATAACTAGCTCAGCGTGCTGGAACGCTGACTAACGGAACACAGGATATAAACAGTTCGTGTACGTATATATCAGCGACACTGATGTATCAACTTAACACGAATTCAAGGAAAATAACAAAATGCGCAAGTATGCGTATATATTGGCGATGAACCAATTTATAACACAAGACAAGCAAGTAACAACTTCTAGAACAAGAGCAGAACTAGGAGGACTCGCTGACCCCTTCGCAGGCGTCAGCGCAGTCCACACGGACCAGGAACGAGGTGGGGCACGAGCAGAGTAACAGATAGAATCTGAGACTATGGTAGCCCATGAGACATTGCAGGAAGCAGTTCTTTATACTGAGGTCATCCAATGGGAGCAGACCTGCAGATTCCCACACAAGTGAATGGTAATTAATCACAGGCTGATAGCAGGAAAAGGCAGACAATGATATGCAGCCTGCAGGAAAGGGACTGCCCCTCCACTGCAGCAGACAATGTTTGTTTACACAAGAGCATGTTAAACTGTCATTAATTTCAGAGTGACTGCAGATGGAATCAGCAACTAGTTTAAGTGCAAACCAAACTATGCAAGAAAATGCATGTAATGACATCAGAACTGCTTGGGTTACAATACCACTGCAGCCAGCAGTAAACGCTGCAGACATGATCATAACATTACCCCCCCCCCCCCCCCCCTTAAAAGCGGATACCAGATGCTTTTCGAAACTGAAATTCCCAACAAAACAATCTGACTGATAATTCATGATGACCGGGACAGCCCGGCAAGACCAAATTCCAGAATCAGTCCCCACAAGACTGGACCCATCAGAACCAGAACCTACAGAACCATGCCCGTCAGCACCACAAGCCTCAGTGTGATACCCATCAGAACCACGACTTCCAGAGAAAAGCCCCCAGAAACTCTCTGAGCGATACCCACCGCCTTCCCGGGACTGTCCAAAAACGCCAAAGCCTTTGCAATGCCCACCGGAACTGTCCCCACCAACACAAAACCCACCGTTGAACCAGTCCAAGGTACCAGGACAAGTTTCCTCAGAGATCTCCCAGAACACTTGGAAGCTCCAAAGAGATCCCCACAGGTCAGAACGCCCCTTAGGCTCACATGGAGAACCATCAAGAACCCCTATGGAACCCAGGGCAACTCTAGAGTCAGGGTCACAAGGACAAACATCAAGATCAGGGTTTTTAGGGACCAGAACCATCTCCGGGCATGCAGGCCAACCGGCAACATCAGAACATGTCTCCACTAGGGAAGCGTGTGAGCACGCCAACACAGACACACTTGGGCACTCTGGCATACGAAGCACATCTGGGCACACCGGCACAAGAGAGACTTCTGGGCATGTCAAGGAACTGCAAACCTCAAAGTCAGTCAAGGTAGGACCGAAACCAGGACTGGGCAAAAAAAAATCATCATGACTAGACTTCACAGTTACTGGATTCTCACTAAAAAATGCAGGATCAGACTTAGATGTCTCTGATTCCAGCAAAGTTATTAACAAATCATGTTCAGGGGCATTTACAAGACAGGACAAATCTTCTGATGTATGCACCGAACTAGACAGGGTTCCCATAACTTCTTCTGGACTAGACAGAGACTCATCAAATACACTGGATTGGAGCTCATGAAGGGCTGCAAAACAAGTCAGTAGTGCAGCAATCCCCACTGAACTAGGCAAAACTGAGTAACTCACTGGACAGGAAGGGGACTCAGGAACTTCTGCCACACCGGCCAGAGAACCAGAATTTTCCAGGATACAGGGCTGGGTTTCAGAAACACTCATTAACCCGGACTGAAATTCTGAGATTTCTATTATTTTTTCCAGCGAGTCAGAATTATCCATGTTACAGGGCAAGACTTTTGAAACATTCAGAGGACAGGGCTGGAGTTCCTCGGCTGTTACAACACTGGAGAGGGACTCAACAACATTGGTTAAATCAGACTGTGTACAGGGCAAGGTATCTAACACACTTGCTGACGAGGACAATATTTCAATGGCTTCTGCTTCGCTGGGCAGAAATTCATCAAGTTTTATTAGAGCAGACTGTAATTCCAAAACAGCTGCTAGACAAGTGAATATTACTGCAACACCAACTGAGGTAAGCAGTGCCTCAGACTGTTCTGCTAGAGGGTTTGAAGTATCCAAAGTACTGGGTGAAGCATAAGACTCTGTGACCACAGCTTCACTGGACAGGATCACCGAACAGTCCACACTGCAGGGCAAAACCATGGAAGCACCTGCTGGACAGCATAATGATTCTGTGACCTGAGTTTCATTGGAGAGATCTACTGCACAATTCATGGTACAGGGCAAGTTCACTGGAACATTTTCTGAACACGGTAATAATTCTGCGATTTCGGACTCACATAGCAGACGCTCTGAGTTATTCATGAAACTAGAGTGAGGTGTAGAAACAGGAAGATCAAAACACAATGTTTGCGCATCTAAATCACCATTCAATTGTGAAATTGGAAAATTCAGATGCTGGGGTTCTGAGATTTCTGGACAGGATTGCTGGGACTCAGAAACTGATGTAGTGCATCTATTGGCATCTGCTGGATCAGACAGAAGTTGAACTTTATTAACACAGGTAATTTCTGCAGAAGTGTTTGCAGAGACAGGCAAGATTTTTCTGGTGTCTGTTTCACTGAACAAAGACTCATGAGTACTGGCTAGGCTGGACTCAGAAGTCAGCAGGACCTCTGGGTCCTCTGCTGAGAAATTTGTGCAGGGCAAGATTAAGGAAGTATTAGTAATTTCTGTCTTACTGGGAAGTAACACTGAGTTATCCATGGTACAGGGTGGAATTACAGGAACTTCAATTTCACACAAAAGGAGCTCTGAATCACTCGCTGAATCAGCCAAAGGTGCTGAAGCAGGCGAGTCCTCAGGAACTGAGGAAGTGGAACAATCTCCACTTGACAGTGTGTCTTCCCTGGTATCAACTGACTGAATCGCATAAAAATCGTCCAGAATCATTCTCCACACATCGATCAATGGAGCCACAAAGTCATACCCACACACACCAGTTTTTATTAGGTTATAGGCAGACTTAATGCATGCATTCAATACTAATTCACTTTTTGCACTGTAAAACTGACAAAATGAACTTGCATCTTTCTTCCATTCATAGACCAGGGCTTCCATCTCTCCTTTCTCAAATGGAGGATCCCATGCATATTTAACAGCTGAGCATTCCGGCTGATCATAGTTTGCAAATGTGTTAGTGGCAGAAACATACATTGGGTTATTTAGCAGGTGATTGGCCGATTTCTTATTCCTAAGGATCTCCAATACCTGTAGCAAGTGTTGAACTGTAGTGTATGCAAATTTCCCTTGCTGCACGAATAAATTGATCTGTTCAATACTCTGTAATATATCTTCATAATCATATTCAGATAATTCATTTAAACAAGAACTTTTATTTTCCCTGGCTAGCAATGAAAGTTCATTAGTAGTTTCATAGGTCCATTTGACTCCCCTGAATGGTGACTGAATTTCATTATCTGCTACTGGCGGAGTCTCATTACAGATCTGATGCGCAGTCGCCAAGGGCAACGACTCCGCTGATTGTAACGCTTTTCTTTTGGAGCGTTTACGTTTGGCTTTAAACCCTGCTGCCTTAGCAGAAGAAAAGTTATCAGAACAATTATCTGCTTGCTGATTATTTTTGTAGGCAGTAGAAGGAGCAGCTGATTGACAAGCTGCCAGGAGCTTATCAAAAGGGCTAGGCAAATCGGTTTTGCGCAGCCAGTTATGGATCACAAACGCTAGAAATTCTAGTGGTCTCTCTTTTAAATTGGTATGATCCAAGACATCGTAGGCCCACTGAAACAATCTTCCCTTAAATAAAACATAAACTAGCTGGGGGGCCCACGTTGAAACAGGAGTAGCCTGGAGCTCGGGATTGGCCAGGAACCTGGTACATTCAGAAAAAAACTCATTTTCTGTTTCAGAATTGAGCTTCTCAAATTTCTTAAAGGAACAGGAACCATAACAAACAGTGTCATTTTTGCTGGGAACCCCCCCCACAATGGGGATTGGTAATGGGGCTACCATAATGTTAAGCTTGGAGGTGTAATCTCCACAGTCAGCATACAACACATAAGCTGACGTGAAGGAGGTACACACACCAGCACAAGGGATCAGGATATCCCCAGTTTAGTGGAGGAGAGGACTGACTCCAATAGGAGATTGTGGTGCACAGAGCCGGTGCAGATCCGAACAGCCACAAACAACACTTTCGTAATAGCGTCTCAGTGCAAAGTAGCGCTGAGCGCATAAACCAGGACTGAGGAGATCAGAACAAGTAGACAGAATGAACGCTTGCTAGCTAGCGGCTACTTAGCGACAGCAAGCGTCCAAAACCAGACAGACTGGAATGAGGCAGCCAATGCGTTGCGGCGATGGCGTGCCTCACAAAGACAGGACAGAATAGTCAGAAAATAGCAGGATCAAGATAGATGAACGTAACACAGATAAATATACAATAAGTATGATTTCCTAGCGTATTACAATTACAGCTATCAATGAAACTATTCGTAACGTCTGACTAACATATGTATATATCGGCAATGAACCGATATATGACATAAGCAGGAACTCTGACTAAGACTGGAGTAATACAGGGAACAGGACTCAGAAGGATTCGCTATCTCTTCGCAGAGATGAACGCAATCCACAAACAGGACCAGGAACAGGATAACTAGCTCAGCGTGCTGGAACGCTGACTAACGGAACACAGGATATAAACAGTTCGTGTACGTATATATCAGCGACACTGATGTATCAACGTAACACGAATTCAAGGAAAATAACAAAATGCGCAAGTATGCGTATATATTGGCGATGAACCAATATATAACACAAGACAAGCAAGTAACAACTTCTAGAACAAGAGCAGAACTAGGAGGACTCGCTGACCCCTTCGCAGGCGTCAGCGCAGTCCACACGGACCAGGAACGAGGTGGGGCACGAGCAGAGTAACAGATAGAATCTGAGACTATGGTAGCCCATGAGACATTGCAGGAAGCAGTTCTTTATACTGAGGTCATCCAATGGGAGCAGACCTGCAGATTCCCACACAAGTGAATGGTAATTAATCACAGGCTGATAGCAGGAAAAGGCAGACAATGATATGCAGCCTGCAGGAAAGGGACTGCCCCTCCACTGCAGCAGACAATGGCCTCGATTCATAAAAGTGCCTGCGAGCGGGGAAAGTGGAGCGGGGAAACACCGCTGTCGGTATTTCCGCCTTCAGGGTGGTAATTCATAAAAATGTTGCCTGTTGTGACAGGCGTGCGGAGATACTCCGCTGTAGGCAGGCGTTAGGCTGTCGGGAGACATGCGGAAGCCGGAGAAGCAGGCGGAATCCCTCCGTGCGGTGTTCTCTCTGCAGCTGCTTGGGAGGTCTGTCCCATTCACTGCAACGGATTCCGCACGCTTCTCGCCACATCAGAGGTAGCGGTAATACCCGTCCGCATACCGCTACCTCTAATCTTTATGAATTGACATTTGTTACTTTTGCTGTGATAATCACCGCGCAAGGCGGTGATTGATCACTCTGCTCGTGGATGTCGGCTTTTCATGCGGAAAAAGCCTTTATGAATACATATTTTGCTGTGTGGTCGGTAAAGCGAGCGGCTTTCTGCATTTCCTCATGCGGAAATGCTTTATGAATCGAGGCCAATGTTTGTTTACACAAGAGCATGTTAAACTGTCATTAATTTCAGAGTGACTGCAGATGGAATCAGCAACTAGTTTAAGTGCAAACCAAACTATGCAAGAAAATGCATGTAATGACATCAGAACTGCTTGGGTTACAATACCACTGCAGCCAGCAGTAAACGCTGCAGACATGATCATAACACATTATATCAATAAAATACACTAAAATAAGTCTTAGAAATGAACATTTTTTTGTGGATTGTCCATTGCTCATGATCGATTGGACAAGTTGGGTGGTTCATTTACAACGGTATATGCAATCATAATTCAAACTCAGTGTTGTTAGGGTAGATTGAAGGGAAAAAACACAAAAGGTTCCTGTTTTACATAGTCGAATGTAGTGTTGAATAAAGTGTGTGGTATCCTTATGTGTGTGGTATCCTTATGATCGATGAAAGACATAGGGGTTGATTCATCAACTCTTGCTGCTGGAGTTAAAAAACAGCATTGTGACTTAAATATAGAACTCACACTCTACACATGGTAGCGCTGCGTAGTGTGTGGTGCTAAGTTACGGGTGCTCCTTTGAAAAGTATGTGCGCTCCTACAAGGTACCTCGTGCTACTTCATGTAGCGCAAGATGTGAAGTATCGCGAACGCAATACTTCACTAGCGTGGCCGCTAATTAGCTTATGTAGCAGCCACATATCGCACTACATGAAGGAGCGCAAGGTACCTTGTAGGAACGCGCATACTTTTCAAATGAGCGCCTGTAACTTAGCACCGCACACACTACGCAGCTCTACCGCACGTAGAGTGTGAGTGCTGTATTTAAGTCGCGATGCTGCCTGTAGCAGCGCGAGTTGATGAATCACCACCCATAGAGTCTCAATCTAGGCATCAATGGAAGTAAAAATAATCTTTCTGCGGTCGAAATAGTGTATGGGACGCCTTAGAAATATGAGCTCTCTGGAGAAATTTCTTTCCATTTGTCACTGTGGGTGAGACAGCTTCCGATGCTGTCAGCCTTTGTAACTTTCATCCCCAACTGCTCTCTTGTTACAGTGTACATCTTAGTACAACAGAGAACAGAATATCTACATAAACATTGCCTGTTTGAATCCTGCCCATCTATAAAATGTACAAAAAAAAGAATCACACAGATGGCATTCACAGATATGTACTGCAACAAACACAAAGTTAAAGAGACCAAATGAAATTATGACAGTGACTGGCACTAAATAGGCAAACAGGTAGATATAGAAAAAGCTGGATATATGGCTTTAATTAATACTCCATACAATCCATAAAGCAAAAAGAATCTGGGCTCTGGATCCATAAAACTCAGCCATTTGTGTCTACTTAAAGTGGTCTGAAACGCTTTTCTTCTTTGCTCTAAAAGATTACTAACAGCATTATACCTACTACCACAAAATAAATTTTTTCTGCAGTGGAACGCCCCTTTGGCTTATAATCCACATCCAAAGTGGAGATAACATTATGTTTTGTTTACATTCCTCAGTTGTTACATTCTTAGCTGTGCTGAAAATCATCTCTCTCTGCTTCAAGCATGCACACAGTTCAGAAGTAGAGATGTCCGCGAACGGTTCCCGAACCGTTCGCAGGTAAACATCTCCCCCTGTACTACTTGCGGGTTGCTATGAACTGGAGCAGTACGCCTGCGCTGGCCCGGCGGCGCACGTCCTAGATCGTGCGCCTGTTGCCGGGCACTTTCTGCGCATGTGCGTGACGTCATGAGTGACGTCACGTTAATGCGCAGAGAGTGCCTGGCAACAGGCGCGCGATCAAAGACGCGCGCCGCCAGGCCAGCGCAGCAGGGGAGGACTGGGAACCTTTGGCCTGGGGGGAAAACACAACCCATAGGCCATGGGGGCGTGACCATGAAATGATGTGGGCGGGGCCAACTACATGATGCTATAATGTCAATATGGACCAAAAATGTCTGAGGAATGTCATGACTCACGAAGAATTAGGGCAGTTCTGATGGTAAAAAAGGTCATACTCAGTACTAGCAAGACATACATAATAAAGTAGCTAGTGAAATACAGGTAGTCACGGATTAACAAACGGGATAGGGAATGCAGATTCATTAACCTGAATCAGTTCTTAAGTCAGAACAGTGTCATTTCTGTGCCTCTTTTGTCCCCCTCTGTGTCACCTGTTTCCCCTGTGCCTTTTTTGTACCCTGTGTTACCTCTGTTCCCTGTGTCTCTTTTGTCCCCCTGTGTTACCTCTGCTCCCCTGTCCCCCTTTTCCCCACGTCACCTCTGTTCCCTTGCGTCTCTTTTGTCCCCCTCTATGTCACCTCATGTCCCTAACTGTGTCTTTTTTGTCCCCTGTGCCATCTCTGTTTCCCCTGTGCCTCTTGTCCCGCTGTAGCACCTGTTTCCCTTGTATCTCTTTTGTCCCGCTGTGTCACCTTTGCTCTCCACTGTGGCTCCTGTGTCAACCCTGTGACTACTGTGTCCCCCCAGTCACCATTGCTACTCCCAGCATGAGCAGAGAGATTCGCCGCTGGATCGGGGGCATGTGAGTACTACTCTTAAGGGGGGCGGCCATGGAGCACAGAGGCAGCTCAGCCCAAGTCCTCTGGAGAGGGATCCCTCAACACTGCACTTGCACAGTTTGTAAAAACTGCTACTGTGCATGCACAATGTTCCACACTACAGGAGCGTAATTGAGGAGGCACATGGCCGCACATGTGCAGTAGCCAACATCCGGCTTAGCCCCTGTAGTCCGAAACTACTGAGGCTAACAGTGGGAGAATGGACAGTACCAGACAGACATCGAAGGAGCCCATGGACAACAGGGGGCTAAAGGAAGCCACAGGGAAGTATCAATTCTTGTGTTGCATTGGTTTTAGATTTACTTTAAAGTAAATCTAAATCCTAGACAAAAAAAAAAAGTTTGACTTATCTAGTGCTTCTACTAGCCCACTGCAGCCACCCTGTGCCCGCACCAGGGCATACCGATCCTCCGGGCCCCCGCACCGGGACATACCGATCTTCTGGGCCCCTGCACTGGGACATACCGATCCTCCGGGACCCCGCATTGGGACATACTGATCCTCCGGGCCCCCGCACAGGGACATACCGATCCTCCGAGCCCCCGCAGCATTTTCTTTTTCTTCTGGATGTGCGGCCCCAGTCCGTGCACCTCCTGATCGTGCGTGGACGGGAAATGTATAATAATAATAGTAATCGCAACATTTGTATAGCGCTTTTCTCCTGTCTGACTCAATGCGCTCAAGAGCTGCAGCCACTGGGACACGCTCAGGAGGCCACCCTGCAATGTTAGGGAGTCTTGCCTTGAACTCCTTACTAGCCAAGATTCAAACCCTGGTCTCCCATGTCAAAGGCAGGACCCTTAACCAGTACACTATCCAGCTACTATCTCTACCATGTATCCGCAGAACACTTCCAAGGAAGGGAGCGTTGCCAGGGCTACGCATGTGCAGTGGCCGGAAGAGGGGCCACTGCACATGCGTATCGTTCAGTGACAGGGCAGGCACAGGGTGGCTGCAGGGGGCTGGTAGAAGCCCCAGGTAAGTTAAACTTTTTTTTTTCTTCGGTTAAGGTTCCCTTTAAAGGATACCGTAAGTAAATCTAAGGTGCCCAGTGTAATTTACCTGGGGCTTCTTCTAGCCCCCTGCAGCCCTTCAGGCCCCTTGCTGACATTCCAGTCCAGAGCAGTGCTTTTTTAATTGCTGCTAGACTTGGGCGAAGCCAGCGCCACCATAGACTATTATAGGAATCAGTCCTATAGTGGCGCTCAGTGAGTAACGTCGGCGCTGTCAGAAGACGGAGCCCAAGTTGCTTTAAAACACAATAATTCAGCCTCCAGCAATCTCTGGAAGCCGAATTATATAATTCCCCACCATCCATGGCGGCCTGGAGGGGGAACAGTAATTAAAGGGAACCTAAACTGAGAGGGATATGGATGTTTCCTGTTAAACAATGCCAGTTGCTGGTCAGTGCTGCTGATCTCTATGGTTACCGTTGTGGCTGAATCACAGCCCTGAAACAAGCATGCAGCTAATCCAGTCTGACTTCAGTCAGAGTACCTGATCTGCATGCTTGTTGAGGGGCTGTGGCTAAAAGTATTAGCTGTGGCTAAAAGTATTAGAGACACAGGAGCAGCAGGCGATTCAGGCAACTGGTATTACTTTAAAAGGAAAAATCCATATCCTTCTCAGTTTAGGTTCCCTTTAACGCGGCCCGGACTTGTGTAGAAGCAGGATCAGCCATATACCGGCTGTATCCTGCGCCCAAGTCTACCAGCGCCGATTTCAAATGTATGCTTCCAGTTTGATCCATTCAGCAGTTGTGCCTCTCTGAAAGCTGCCAGACTAAGTCAGCTACTGGCTATTACACATGCGTGGCCACATGCCTCCCCGATCGCGCTCCCATAGTTGGAAATATTTGGCACATGCGCAGTAGCAATTTTTACAAACTGTGCAAATGCAGAATGCTCCCAGCTTTGGGAGCGCAATTGAGGAGGCACATGCAGCTTTCGGAGGGAACAGTTGCTGAATGGATTTTTCCGAGAGGGACCAGAAGTACTAAAGCGGGCTAGTAGAAGGTTAAGCTTACTTAAAGGAAACCAGAGACGTTTTAAAATTAAAGTTTTATACATACATGGGGCTTCCTCCAGCCGCATCCGCTCGGATCGCTCCCACACCGCCGTCCTCAGCCTTCTCTTTTGCCGGCACCAGGTCCAGTAACTTCCTCTAGTAGCGGCCAGTCTGCGGCTGCGGGAGAGAGACGTAGACAGTGCACTTCTTTTGCGCAGACTGGCCACTGCTGGAGGAAGTTACGGTAGCAGAGCTGCAGAAGGCGGAGGATGACGGCATGGGAACGATTGGTGCGGAGGGGGCTGGAGGAAGCACTAGGTATGTATAAAACTTTTATTTTAAAATGTCTCTGGTACACTTTAAGGAAGACTAAAATAACTTAAAACAAAAACAAAAAAACAAGAGTTTCACTTACCTGGGGCTTCTGCCAGGCCCCTGCTGCCGCCCTGTGCCCACGCTGTCCTGGAACGATCCCCCAGTCCCCTGCAGTGGCTACATTTCCTTCTCGCCGACTTGCAAATCAATAGCCACTGCACCTGCGCAGCCCTGGTCGCACGCATTCTCATTCATGTAGAGAAAACATCATATTGCATCTGCGCAGGATGCTCCCGGTTTGGTGAAGGTGAACAAGGTTGCGTACGGCCAGGGCCACGCAGACGCAGTGGCCGTTGAGTTGCGATTATGAAACTGAGCTGCGGTGCTGGACCGGAGGATTGTTCAGCATGGCTGCAGGGGGCTGGCAGAAGCCCCAGGTGAGTGAAACTTTTTTTTTACTTATTTCAAGTTTACTTTTAAACAAACTTCCATTGCTGCAACAAGCTAAATTGGCTAACAGGGCACCAGCAGTGAAAGGGTTACACACATACAAAAGAGACAGAGATATGGGGAGGGGGCAGCTGTGTGAACACAGGGCTGGTCTGATGGAAGAACAGGAGACAAATGGAGAGGGGAGGATGGGAAGTGTCAGCTTAACAGGAAGAGTGTCGGGAGCTCAAGTCTGCACTGCACGGCCAGTGTCCCTGTCCTTTATGTTTCAAGCAAGCGGCAGGAGGCTGGGACTGAGGGAACATTTGGCACTTCACACACTGCAGGAAAGCTGCAGACATCAGACAGGACTGGGACAGCAGCCTCTCTGCCATTTCAAATGACGCGCTCCATGCGCCTCTGCTCTACTTACTGACTGGCTGTGTCTGTAGGCAGGGGGCAGGACCTCTGCTGCCTAGCAGCCAGTCACAGCAGCAGCCACAACAGGGAGCAAGAAGGGCCGCTGCGGGACCAACATAGATGTAAAACCAGCGGCACTGATACAGGAGACAGGAGGCGGCCCGGGGGGAGATTGCCCCCCTTCCCCCCAGGCCAGTCCTCCCCTGCAGCGCAGGCGTACTACTCCGGGTCATAGCGACCCGGAAGTAGTACAGGGGGAGATGGCTGCTCTCATTGCAGCTAGAGGTTCGCCCGCGAACGGTTCGGGCCATCTCTATTCAGAAGAGCTCACTAGAAGATTTTAATATAGAATTACAACAACTGAATAAAATGCAATGGCAGCTTTCAGAGCAGATACAATGTACTTAGGGAACTTGTAATTTTTAAATGGACAATATTACTTGTGCACAAAAGCAAACATGATAACTGTATGGGTAATAGAAAGTAGGACAAAATATTATCATTGGATGTTATGTAAGAGTTTTATTCCACTTCCAAAATCCAAAGTTCAACAGGACAAGAGAGTTGATTTGGCTGGTATGGCCTTTTTGCAAAGACCTTTGGTATGGCCAAACGCAAGGACCTTTATTTAATGAGAATCGCAAGGACGAATTTTCACTAAATGCGTTCAGTCAGACCTTACTGAATCTTTTCTACATTTGCAGTTGAAGCCAATATGAAGAAAATTGCAACCCGCAAAAAAATTGCATGCTAAAATCGCAAATGTTTTACAGTGCTATTGTATTTTTTTGATTTGGGGCCCATTTCCACTATAAATAGATTCACAGCGTTTCCCCACATGCGCTAGGGGCGGGGAAACACTGCCTATCTCTTCAATGGAGTGCCATCCAGATAGCTCTGTCGTGCGAATCTGGACAGCAGAATCCCTCAGTCGTCTATGGCATGCCTTAGCAATTCGGGCTGCATTTTACACCACAACGGGAGCGATGACCAAATTGTAAACAGCTGTGGCTCTAAGTGAAAATTGACCCTTTTAGTGTGAAAAGGGCCTACGGGTGCTTGTTGCTGCACTGATGTTTGTTAGTGGATCCAAAAAAAGGCTGAGATTTATCCAATTTGTGAAATAAGGGCAATGGTTGTTCACTTAGGCTGGGTCAACACTAGTGTACGCGAGAAATCACCGCCAGGAGACTTGGGCGCAGGATACAGCCGATATACGGCTTATCCTGCTGCTGCACAAGTCCCAGCGGCATTACTTACTATTCCCCCTCCAGGTCCACGTGGATAGTGGGGAAAGATGTAATTTGGTTCCCAGCTATTGCTGGCGGCCAAATTACAGTGTTTTAAAAGTAAGTTCAGCACCGTCTTCTGATGGCGTTGAAGTTACTCACTGTGCGCTGCTATAGACATAATTCCTATTACTGTCTATGGTGGCCCAGCTGCGCCCAAATCTCCTGCATTGGATACCTTGTGTTCGTGTTTGTAAGTGGATCCAAATAAAGGCTGAGATTTATCCAATTTGTGGAAGCAGGGCAATGGTTGTTCACTTAGGGGGTCAACACTATGCTTGATATACACGCAGTGTCCATCGCATGTCACATAGTTTGGTTGAAAAAAAGACATCCATCCATCAAGTTCAACAAAAAACAAACAAACAAAAAAAAACTATGTCCTGAGCCCGCACATGTCCCAGTTGATCCAGGGAAAGGCAAAAAAAAAATCATTAGAAGGCCAACAAACCTTAAAGAGAATCTGTACTCTAATATTCTTACACTAAAAAGCATACCATTCTATTCCTTATTTTCTCCTGTGCCCCTCTGTGCTGTTTCTGCCACTCCCTGCTGCAATCCTGGCTTGTAATTAACAGTTTTAGGCAGTGTTTACAAACAAACTAACCAGCTTGTAATAGGTTCACATATACAGAGTGTGTGAGTCATTCAGAGTGTGCAGGGGGCTGCAGAGGGTGTGTATCGCTTCTATCCAATGACAAGCAGCCCTGCACATTCCACACATTCAAAGCCTTAGCCCGACAGACACGACAGAGGAAAGATACATTGATTTATTACAGAGACAGTGTAATTAGGAAAGGCTACAGTAAGCCCCAGCACATTAGAACAGGCATAGGAACGTATAGGATAGAAGAACTAAGGCTGAAAAATTTGTTACAGAGTCTCTTTAATAAGGAAAAAATGCTTCCTGACTCCTAATGGCAGTCAGATAAATAACTGGATCAACTCTCCCGGGAATTACCTAGTACTTATAGCTGTGCATGCCCTTCAATGCAAGGAAAGCATTCAAACCCTCTTTAAATGCAGATATAGGGCTTGATTCACAAAGCGGTGCTAACAGTTAGCACGCTAGTGAAAAGCCCTTTATCACGACTAAACTCAGTTTAGGCGTGATAAGTTTAGGTGTGATAAGTTTAGGCGTGGTAAGTTTAGGCGTGATAACTATAGCACCAACTGGGTTAGCACCGCAGTGCACAGCTGATCGAAAGTTTTGCGCTAGCAAAGTCTGGTGCACTTTACATAGAGTTTAATGGCGCTGCTTTGCGTGCGGGACTTTGCGTGCAATCTAAACTTATCACACCTAAACTTATCACGCCTAAACTGGCTTTTCACCAGCGTGGTGCAATGGTTATCACGCCTAAAGTCTTTTAGGCGTGCTAACTGGGTTAGCACCGCTTTGTGAATCAGGCCCACAGATTTTGCCTTCTATCTGTTCCTCTCTGATTGGCCAATATTTCTCATGCTGAGACAATGCACTTTCTATAGTGAAGGGCGGGCAAATCAGGCAGTGGAGAGTAAGGGAGGAAATGACATCAGGATTGGTGTCAAAATAGCCACAGTTAAAATGGGAAATGCTAAGAAGGATTTTCTGTTTTTTTTACTGTAGAAAAATCACTAAAATCAAAATGTGGGCAGTGCAATACATATGTTATGTAAGTAGAACAAGTATCTACTTATATATGTGGGTATGGCTGATAGCTTATTTTAAACCAGTTCTCTGTCCACACACACCTCTATCATCTCTATACCCTCAGCTTCTGCATCAGGCTATTGTCCTATGCCTCATTTACACTATGTACTGTACATTCACTTGGGTGCATTCACTTGGGTCCACCACTGCCACTCAGTGGGGGACCAATAAAAATCCTCCCTGGGGACTGGGGATTTCTATAGGAGCGTATGCCTTGTCTGGAAAAGTTGTGCATGCTGTAAGTTAGCGTTTCGGCACTACAACTATCTTAGCAAGATGATTGGATAGCACTCCTGTAGAGAATGGCTGATGTGCCTTGCAGATAGGACTCACAGCACATAAGTCCCGATAATGTCTTCAAGTAAAAGATATGCCGGCACCATCTGTATCTGTATGCTCTTTTTATTAATTAAAGACAACCAGACATGTTCCAATTACAACGTTTCGGAGGCGTACCTCCTTTATCAAGTTATGCCTGTGTCTCACTGGTAAGTTTCAAATGGGCACTACAACAATCAAAACGGACACAAACTGGAGTGGACATATTGGTACGTCTGAAAATATCCCGTGTTTAACATAAAATCTGTAATATATGCATTCTGTGAATCTGACCATTTTCTGGCCAAGGGTAGCACGGTAACGTAGTGGTTAGCGCGCTTGCCTTGCAGCGATGGGTCCCCGGTTCGAATCCCAGCCAGGGCACTATCTGCAAGGAGTTTGTATGTTCTCCCCGTGTCTGCGTGGGTTACCTTCGGGCATTCCGGTTTCACCCCACATCCCCAAAACATACAGATAAGTTAGTTGCCGTAACCCCTACATTGGCCATAGACTACAATGCACATATGACTATGGTAGAGATTAGATTGTGAGGCTCTCTGAGGGATAGTTAGTGACACGACTATATACTCTGTACAGCGCTGCGGAACATGTTGGCACTATATAAATACTAAATAATTATAGCGTGAACCAGGCCTTACACCTCCTAGCAGAATTCCAGTCATTCATCTGAATGACCATACATAAGTGGTGCATCCAGCTGTGAAATAAAATGCATATTTGTTACCCTCACTTGTAAATTTTTTGTTTTATGATTTTAGTTGAGCTTTAAATAGTGTTTCCAGTTGAAGAAATTGGACTGTATTGATTTCCTGGTGGTCAGGCTGAAATCCCATAGCCTATTATTAGTAGAAATAGTTTTCATTATAGTGTGAAATTCTGATGCACAAACTGCAGTATGAGTGCGTAACCTGTGCAACCTCCTTCTCTTGCTTTTAATAGAATAAATCAGAGCAATGCATCTGTAAATTTGCTGCTGAGTTCTATAACTTTTAACTAACTATTACTTTTTTTACTCCATATCACCCTTCAAGGAGCCATTTTGGAGTTTTGCTCATCGGTGCATGTAATCAATTGAAATGGCTCTATGGGAAAGTGTTTGGACCAATACTACAGAATACATAAATAGCTCATGGTGACCCAGAACCACTATAAAGGGCTAAAAGAGATTAAAAAATCCTAAAATTGCAACATTAAATATAATTTTGCCTTCTTCCATTGAGCAAAACTCCAGAATGGCTGTATGCATCATGTTGCATTGCTGTGGCTCTGTAAAATTCACTATATACCAGCGGTTCTGGATGTGTGCCTGGCTTTCAGCGGCATAAAGCCATTTGCCTATTCGGGAGTGATGCATCATGGGAAACCACATTTGCTCACTTTTAGCTGAACTGAAAACTCTGTTTTATGAAGGCAAATTTATATTTATATATTCTCCCCCTGGTGCCCAGTACACTATACATTACATGTACTCGGCCATCGCTGCCTCTGGGCTCCTCCATCCATACACGCGCCCCACATGGATGCTGATGTATATGTGACGTCACATATGAGCCTGCATTACTCTGGCAACCACGTGGGGCGGGTGTATGGAGAGAGGAGACCGGAGCCAGCGGCAAACGCGGACAGGTAATGTATAGTGCACCGGGCACACACATTCACCATTAGGAGGGACAGCGTCGGTCTGGCAGATGCGGTGCTACAAGGCCGAGGTCGATTTCAGCATGAAATTGATAGGGAATCGGCCTGTGGTGTATGGGCAAGCAACAAATCTCTCTGATCAGATCACTCGCCAATGTACCCCGTTTTTGTCTGATTCCGGAGCAGTTGAGATTCTGCCCTTATTGGCATGTAATCACAACGCTGCTGTAGGCTCACATCCATAGGCTTTCAGTAGGAAAGCGCTTTAATAATTGCCGGAATTCTTAGAAAGCATAAATCAGAATCAAGTTTAATGGCCAAGTACAGGGGTTTGCACCTGGAATTTTTTTTGGTACAGACAGGCTCGAGTAGTACACAAGACAAGTAATACAGATATACAGTACCGTAAAAAGATATACAATAATAGTACAGGAGGGCAGTAGAATAGTTAAATCACTCTAGAATAGTTGAGGTAATGTACCATGGGCGGGCTACTACCCGGGTGTAAGCGCTGGAGCTAGGGAGTGCGCTTGGGAGGGAACGTTGAGGAGGTCAATGGCTTGTGGAAAGAAGGTGTTTCTGTGTCTAGTGGTCCTGGTGGGTAAGGACCTGTAGCGGCGGCCTAAGGGGAGGAGACTGAAATAGCGGTTGCCAGGGTGGGTGGGGTCACTAGCTATCCTAGCGGCCCTTGAGCGTAGTCTGGACGAGTAGAGAATGTTGAGTGGTGGGAGGGGCGTACCGATGATCCTTTCGGCAGACTTTATGACTCTTTGTAGCCTGTACCTGTCGCTCGCAGAGGCCCCTGCATACCACACGATGATGGAAAAGCCAAGTATTGACTCAATGGCAGCAGAGTACAAGCAGGTCATAAGATCTGGCGACATTGCAAACTTTTTCAGCTGCCGTAGGAAAAACAGCCGTTGTTGCGCTTTCTTCTGGATCATTGTTACGTTTGCCTCCCACCTTAGGTTGCTGGATATGGTGGTGCCTAGGAAACGTGCGTGCGGGACCCTGGCCACCTCAGTGCCTTCGATGAGGACCGGGGGGAGTTCGGGACGGCCTTTTCTGAAATCAATGATCAGTTCTGCTGTTTTAGCTGTGTTCAGTACAAACATGTTTGCCTTGCACCAGTTGCAGATATTCGCAATCTGTTGGCGATAGGCTCGTTCATCGCTCCCTTCTATAAGCCCAAGAATAGTGGTATCATCCGCAAACTTGATGACTTGGACCGAGTTGTTTGTTGAGATGCAGAAGTTTGTGTACAGCGAGAACAGCATTGGGGACAGGACACAGCCCTGGGGGGCACCCGTGTTGGTGGCTCGCATCTGCGAGGAGAAAGTACCCAGCTTGACTGTCTGAGTCCTGTTTGAGAGAAAGTCCTTCAGCCAGCTACAGAGGCTGGGGTGCACATTGAGGAGAACTAGCCTGTCAGAGAGGATGTCGGGGCTAATGGTATTGAAGGCGGAGCTGAAGTCCAAGAGGAGGATCTTGACATAGGTGTTTGGTCTGTCTAGGTGGCTCAAAACGTGCTCCAGGCTGATATTGATGGCATCCTCCACTGACCTGTTGGCCCTGTAGGCGAACTGATAAGGATCCATCAAATCCTTGGTGTTGTGTTTTAGGTGGGAAAGGACCAGCCTCTCGAAGACCTTCATGATGTTTGATGTTAGTGCGACCGGTCTGAAGTTGTTTAGGTCAGTGGCACCTGGTTTCGCTTCTGAAAGGGCTCTAGTAGGCGCTAGGCTTTAGTTACATGTAAGCTGGGAGTGTTTTTGTATGCGTTTGTGATTTTCATGTGTTTTTGGTGCTTTCACATTTTGCATTTTTTTTTAAGTCTCTTATTTTCAATGGAGTAAAATGCAGTATTGCAGTAATATACAGTGATGTGAAAAACGATTTGCCCCCTTCCTGATTTCTTATTCTTTTGCATGTTTGTCACACTTATATATATGTCCCAGTATATGTAGCCAGGGGGTATATGTCCCAGTATATGTAGGCATAGGTATATGTCCAAGTATATGTAGCCAGGGGGTATACAGTGGTGTGAAAAACTATTTGCCCCCTTCCTGATTTCTTATTCTTTTGCATGTTTGTCACACTTAAATGTTTCTGCTCATCAAAAGCTGTTAACTATTAGTCAAAGATAACATAATTGAACACAAAATGCAGTTTTAAATTATGGTTTTTATTATTTAGTGAGAAAAAAAAAAACTCCAAATCTACATGGCCTTGTGTGAGAAAGTGATTGCCCCCCTTGTTAAAAAATAACTTAACTGTGGTTTATCACACCTGAGTTCAATTTCTGTAGTCACCCCCAGGCCTGATTACTGCCACACCTGTTTCAATCAAGAAATTACTTAAATGGGAGCTATCTGACACAGAGAAGTAGACCAAAAGCACCTCAAAAGCTAGACATCATGCCAAGATCCAAAGAAATTCAGGAACAAATGAGAACAAAAGTAATTGAGATCTATCAGTCTGGTAAAGGTTATAAAGCCATTTCTAAAGCTTTGGGACTCCAGCAAACCACAGTGAGAGCCATTATCCACAAATGGCAAAAACATGGAACAGTGATGAACCTTCCCAGGAGTGGCCGGCCGACCAAAATTACCCCAAGAGCGCAGAGAAAACTCATCTGAGAGGCCACAAAAGACCCCAGGACAACATCTAAAGAACTGCAGGCCTCACTTGCCTCAATTAAGGTCAGTGTTCACGACTCCACCATAAGAAAGAGACTGTGCAAAAACGGTCTGCATGGCAGATATCCAAGGCGCAAACCACTTTTAGGCAAAAAAAACATTAAGGCTTGTCTCAATTTTGCTAAAAAACATCTCAATGATTGCCAAGACTTTGGGGAAAATACCTTGTGGACCGACGAGACAAAAGTTGAACTTTTTGGAAGGTGCGTGTCCCGTTACATCTGGCGTAGAAGTAACACAGCATTTCAGCAAAGGAACATCATACCAACAGTAAAATATGGTGGTGGTAGTGTGATGGTCTGGGGTTGTTTTGCTGCCTCTTTTTCACACAGGGCCATGTAGGTGTAACGATTGTGGAACTTTCCCCGTGATCAGCACACAACGCGTGCGCTGACACGGCGGAAATCCTCCACAAGCGTATAATTTGCAGGAACCCAGCAAAAGGTGCTACGCACCCGTAGAGGGGAAATTCCTGTCGGCAGATGGCGCTGGGGAGTTCAGAGGAACCAATCCTCTGTACCTCCACAAATGCCAGACAGGAATTGTACAAAACGCAGAACGCAATCGCAAGAGAGGCGATTGCGAATGAGAATGAGCAAAGGGACAGGTTGTATGTGTGTGTGCCAATCCAGTCGCCACCCCGCAACCGCACACACACAACAGCAGATATGAAATAGGAACGCGATCGCCAGAGGTGCGATCGCCAGACAAGACAAGGCAGATCAGAACAGAATACGAGGTAGCAAAGGCACAGCAAATAATACAATGAGGAGATACGGAAAATAACAAATGCTAGCTAACCGCGAACACCGCACTAATTCGCAACAGTGCACACGGTTATGCGCGGTCTCCACGTGATAAGCACAATAGAGACAAGCACGCCTAACTAACCATTAACAGACAAACATGAAACAGAGGACGCGAGCGCTTGCTTAACGGTTACCTCACCGAGCCTCCAGCAAGCGTAGCAGACAGACACACGAAAACTGGGACAAGCGAGAGATAGGATCCACAGCACTAGCAAAAAGTGGCTAGCGCGATCCAAGTACAGAGTAGCAGAACAGAAGGATCCCCAGCGCTAGCGAAAAGTGGCCAGCGCGATCCCAGAAGACAGAACAGAAGGATCCCCAGCGCTAGCGAAAAGTAGCTAGTGCGATCCCAGGAGACAGAACAGAAGAGATAGCTGGTAGCAACCGCTGCACCAGCTATACTCCAAGAATAGAGATCAGAACCATTTCCTGTCAACCACCATAGGGACAGGACAATGGCAAACAGGCAAGACAAGACAGAACAGGCAATACAGATAATACAATCCTAACAGCACTAGGGAAATCTGCCTAGCGCAGATTTAGGAATTACTCCTGATGTTCAAACAGAGAGCAAGGCTGACACCCCACCAGGAGTGTTACATAGGACGAAATTTTTATGAACAGCGAAGCATTGTGGGAAAGACATAGTACTTATAGTACACGCCTCCAATGAATGTGGCCAGGCAATTTGCATGACAACATATGCAAATTACTCTGCAAGCACAAGCTGCAAAACTGACAGAAGCTCTTCTTTCCAGAGTCCTGCAGCATGCAAACCTACACAATGGTCAAAAGGTTGGCTGCCTGCACAGGCAGCTGAGCAAATCATCACAGTAGGTTTGGAGTTTTTTTTCCTCACTAAATAATAAAAACCATCATTTAAAACTGCATTTTGTGTTCAATTATGTTCTTTGACTAATAGTTAACGGTTTTTGATGAGCAGAAACATTTAAGTGTGACAAACATGCAAAAGAATAAGAAATCAGGAAGGGGGCAAATAGTTTTTCACATCACTGTATTTATTTAATAAAAAATAATGAAAAATGCAGTGCTCTGCAGCTACTTCTGATGGGAGGGGTTATGAGGGGAACAATATGCACAGTCATTGCATTGAGATCCAGTGTGCCTAATCTTTAAGAGACTTTGGGATAAATGCCAGATACTTGGCTGAGAAGACCCCAAACAGCTACTAAGGCCACCATGTCCAGTCTAGAGTGTGTATGAGGCTTTACAACTGGCCAGTTCCAAGCTGCATAATACTCCCATTAATCTATTCGGACAAAAGGCTGCTGTCAGAACTGCATGGTGGTGCGATGTGGATGGCATGTTGCAGTTTGCCACAGCTCGCAATTGAATCCCTATAGCCGCGCATGGCACATCTATAGTGATTTGGCAGCAGTGTTCCAACAGCACGGGTGTCGCGTCCGATTCGTAAACAGACGCAGCACATTCGTGGAAACCGGACCAAATTTTCCATTATAGTAGTTTGAGGAGGAAGCAGCTGTTGAGCCCGGCCAGCTCAGGGGCACATGAGAGCAAGTGCAATAGGTCTGATCACCAGAAGTATTAGGCCAGGTTCACCCTGGGCGTTGCGTTCCCTGTAAAGGCAGGAATGCTACGGAACGGGAAAGTCATGCTGCACGTTATCCATATGTTGCATTGTGTACAGTCAATGAAATGTATGCTTCACTGCCTCTGTTAATGCGCAGGTGTTCCGATAATAGCGTTGGGATGTCACGTTATAACCCAATGCACCCACTACACTGTGAACCTTGAATAGGTGTTGTATTGCAGTGCGACATTCCACGTTACAATGTGGCCGTTACGCCGCTGTAAAAGTAGCCTAATTGTATAATTCAAAGAATATAAGTGTCCCGACGCATCTTCCGTAACCATGTAAACGACGAGTGCATGTTGCGTCGCAATCATCGTGGTAATTTTCATGATTGTCAATGGCGTTTTGAGCAATCGCTCGCCCAGTGATCTGTCAGGGCGGTCGTCCAATACAAACGATCATTGTAGGTGATCACACATTGCTAAACAATTATTGCGAAAATGATGGTTTGCAACTGGCAGGCAAAATCGTGAGAAAACAACACGTTGTGCCATTTTTGCCATGTGGGATGTGCTGCTGAGTTAGTATGGGGCTGTCCCATGCTGCCTGTGTGACAAGTAGCAGCAGTGGCTGTCAGGTGAGGCCGGTGACAGCAGGCTAGGAAGGAAGGAAAGAGCTGTGTGCTGCTGCTGCTGGAGGAGGATGATGTGGAATAACAGCAGAGCGCTGTGTGACTGTCGGCCTGGCTCACTTTCGCCTGGCCGGTCACCTCCTGAGTGCTGAGTGTCTCCGAGCCGCTGGCTGCACCGAAACGTTTGGCTCTTTCTCTTAGTAACAGCTTTTTACATTCTGCCTCAATTCCTCTCCAACCTAATCACTGGCAATTGCCCCCTCCCCCCATCTCCTGGATTTACCCCCACCTCTCTCGCCAGGGTAATAACCGCGTGTCACCAGGCTGCCTATCTGCTGGGGAGGGAGCTGCTGCTGATCGGGCAACAATATCCAGGTAAGTGTGCTTGTTGTGGGCTGCCGGCCGGTCAGGGGTGGGGGATGGGGATGTCAGGGCTGCTATGGCTGTCAGTGTACGCGGTGCAGGGGGGGAGGGGGGAATCCCTGCCTGAGAAGCTCACTATCGCACAGTGGGGGAGGGGAAGTGGCTAATGGCAGCCTGTTAACCGCTTCCCTGCTGGAGAGCTGCTGCTGCTGCCCATCCCCCAGCTTCTGCCGGCACCTAAAAGGTTTCCAGTATGCTGTGCCCTTCCCCCACTAGCTGATCCTTAACCCTCTCCTGGCACGTCCCACTGCTGCTATCTGCTCTGATCACCAGCAAATGGAGAGCTCCCAGCCTAGCGCCCTTTAACCTATTTTTAAATGATGTGTGTGGAATGTGGCTAGATTTATGCTGGCTGGAGTGTTACTATCAGTCTATATGACTTGCTTGTTTATATGTATATGAAATGCACTACTGTAATATATATATATATATATATATATATATATATATATATATATATATATATATATATATATATATATAATTTTTATTATACATCTGTATGTATATTTGTAATGTAACCAGGAAACAGGTGAAGTGTGATGATTACTGGAAAATGTACAGTTGCTGTGGGGGATGGGCACACTCTGCTTCTTGTTAAGTTTGTGGTTATTATGGCTGCTGGATGTCATTGGTCACTTCTAGGGGGAGTGAATTTTGTGTTGATGGCAGAAAGGTGAGGTATTTAAACTCAACTGATTTGATTTTGTTTACAGTCCAGTTGATGTCTGCAGGCAAGCCTTGCTGACATTGTAAAGTGGAAAAGTGTTACATAATGATTGCTGGCGCTAGTTGGATCTGAATGCTTTCCAAGCATATTTCATACAGCCGTGACATTTGTGTAGCTATTTTGAAGGGCATGTGGTGTTTTGTGTGATTACCATGTTTTTGTCCTGTATAATGGAGGATGGGCCTGTATAGGCGTTACTTGGCCTGCATAGGCATACTACCCTTTGCGGGATGGTTGTTTTGGTCTTCATGGGGCATTTGTCGGTTCCGCTTTCAAATAAATTTCGCTACTTGCGTTATCAGTCCGTCAGCCGCGGATTGGGCATGAACAGTTGATTCCTCAGACAAAATTACATGGCCGAGGCTGACAGACCCGTTACTAGCCTGCAGGCTTGTGAGGTGTTCTGTTGCTCTCTGGGGCGGAGGGCCGATGAAGCAGCTCGAATGTGAAGTCATGTGGGAGCTGGATGAGTGGGCGAGAACAATGCTCTCGGCCGTAGTGCCCCGTTCACACTGCACGCTTTTTTCGGGAACGTGTGCAGGAGGCCGACACGCACGACATCAGACAGTGCATAGACTGCACTGTCTGATGTTCACACTGAATGCGTTCCGGACCTGTGCGGTCCGGGAACGCATGCTGCACGCATTTTTTTCCAAAAACGTGCGGCTGTCCCGTTCACGTTCAGTGAATGGGTTCAGCCGCGCAACGCATACAAACGCGGATGGCGTGCGTTCGTATGCGTTGCGTTCCGAACGCACGGCCATCCGCGTTCGTAATGTGAACGGGGCCTGAGTGAAGTAGCGGACTGCTGTATACATGGTGGATTCTTGGCAGGGTCGGTCATTATCAGCCGCGTGGCACCAGAGAGCTTAGTGTTAAGCGATAATTGATGCCCGTCTGGGAATGGGAAACGATCCCTTGGGCAACAATTCGGGGAACGGTGCTGTACAGAAGCATCAATAGCCTTCAGATGCAGAGCCTCCTGTTGCTATGGAGGAGGGCGGGCAGAGGGGCGATGATCGGTGCTTGACAGATCGGATTCCTGCAGGTGGGGGAGGTTTGGCTCAGATGTCCGGGGTTGTTCAGGATCCAGCAGCATGGATTCTAAGGCCCTGTTCACACTGCACGTGTTTCCAGACGCGTTTTGGAAACGCGCGCGGGAGGCCGACACGCACGACATCAGACAGTGCATAGAGTGCACTGTCTGATGTTCACACTGCATGCGTTCCGGACCTGTGCGGTCCGGGAACGCATGCTGCACGCATTTTTTGCAAAAACGCGCGGCTGTCCCATTCACTTTTTCAGTGATGGGATCAGCCACGCAACGCATACAAACGCGGATGGCGTGCGTTCGCATGCGCTGCGTTCCGCACGCATGGCCATCTGCGTTTGTGATGTGAACGGCACCTAAAAGAAAATCATTAAGACCCCCCCCCCCATCATACTTACTGCGGGAGGGGTAAGCCTCTGGATCCTAATGAGGCTTCCCTGTCCTCTTCACCCTCCGGGATCCAGCACTGGCAGCCCTGGTAAATATTTCCTTACCGCAAACCAGCACAGACACAGTAGCAGCTTTCCGATCAGCTCAGACGGAAATAGCTGAGCCCGATCGGGTCCGCTCTACTCTGCTATTCTCTGCTATTTCCACCTGAGCACAATCGGAAAGCCACTTAGTGTGCCTGCGCTGGAGCCGGGTAAGGTAAACGTACGCAAACGCTACTGCGCCTTGTCAGCTGTGGCTTCAGGGGCCTCCAGCACTGGATCGCCAGGGGGGGGGAGGAGGACAGGGGAAGCTTCATTAGGATCCAGAGGCTTCCCCTCACTGAGGTAAGTATCCCCTGGAGGGTTTTTTGTTCTTATGGCCCATACTCACGGGCTACAAATGTCGCCGCAACACGCAGCGCGCGCGTTGCAGCGACAGGTCGCCCGTGAGTATGCGGCGTTGCACGGGCGCGCACCCCGAACCGTCGCTCGTTGCTGATGTCGCCGGGCGATTGAACCACTCAATTGCCTGGCGACAGTCGCCGCTGCAACTCCGCCGGAACTGTCGCTAGTCCGCGTGAGTACGCGGACTAGCGACAGCAACAAGATACAAGATGCATTGGGCTTCCGGCGGGGGGAGGAGCAACAGCGACAGCTTCCGCCGCATCAGTTGCCAGGTCCCTCCGCCGTGTGTATGCGGAGGGACCTGGCGACGAGCTGTTGCCGGCCTGTCGCGCACACGCTCACGTGTACTGGCGACAGGCCACTTTTGTCCCTCATGAGTATGGGCCATTACAGTTTCTCTTTAACTACTCAGGTATGCCTTCTTATAACAGAAGGAATTTACAATAATTCAGCTTTAAGTGAACATCTGTGGCATACCAACCTAAGCATTGCTTTTTAGTAGGAGGGCTTTTTGTTTTGGGTCGCCCAAGTTGCTTGGTTACTGTGTCCTACTCCCGACGTTAGAGAGGCTGCAATGGTAATTATGGCCATTTAGGCCAAAACTATTGGATGTGTATGGCCGGATCCACTCTATAAGCACTTTTGAGAGCTTTGTGATTGATTATTTTTTTTTAATTTTCTCCCATTCGCTTTCATTAAATTGCGGTAAAAATTGTGTAAAAATTGCCATCATTTTTCGCGTGTGCGATTGCGGTAATTTTTACGAGATTTTTACCGCAATATTAATGAAAGTGAATGGGAGACATTTTTTACAGGCCTTAGAGCCCTTTTCCACTACAAATTGCATTCCCTATTACGCTGCAATTCTGACTACAATTTGTTTTTTTTTTTTAATGCAATTTCCTCAAGTTTTTGTGTCATTATGGTTATCTATGGTACAAATGCAATTTTTGGGAAATAATGGGTCAGGGCCTAAACGTGTAATGTAAAGTATTCCAAACTGATGCAAATCTTGCATGTCACTGATCATCCCTAGTATTCAGCTATGTTAAAGTAAACCTGTCATGATAAAACAAATGAACGCTGCCATGTTTTTTTATTTATTTTTTTTATTTAGAAATTCAGGGCCTACTGCACAAAAGTAACCACTAGTTACGCGTCCGAGAGAATTCGCCGCCAGGAGAATTGGGCGCAGGATACAGCCGCCGGTATATGGCTTATTCTGCTGCTGCATAAGTTCCCAGCGGTGTTAAATACTATTCCCCCTCCAGGCCGCCATGGATAGTGGGGGAATGATGTCATTCGGTTTCCAGCTATTGCTGGAGGCCGAATTATTGTGTTTTAAAAGTAACTTCAGCTCCGTCTTCTGACGACGCTGGAGTTACTCTGTGTGCGCTGCTATAGCTGTAATTCCTATTAAAGTCTATGGTGGCGCCGGCTGCGCTCATGTCTCCTGCGCTGCATTGGCAGTGTTCGCCAGTTACTCTATTAGTGCTTGGAGCATTACCGGGGTTACGCTGCGTGCACTCTTAGCAATGCACACGGCGCTAATAGAGTAAAGGTCTGTTTCCCCTACAGTGGAAATCTGTCTGAATCCCCAGGCAAATCGTGCGGGGACACTCTGCCATAGGGAATAATGGTGCTGCCAGCCGAATCGCTTAACATAGCGATTTAGTCGACATTGCTATCAATTTTGGTGCGATTGGCAGCGTGCATGGCCCTGCTTCTGGGATTCAGCTGTGTACTCGCAGAAAAAAAAGTGGAAACCCAGCCTAACAAGCGATGCTCCCCTGTAACATTAATGGCATTTTGTGCATCAGGCCCATAGTTCCCTGACCATCAACTTTATCTTGCTGCTTTGCTATATAATGCTGGGAATACACTATGAGTTTTTTTGTCTTCTTTTTTTGGTCACTTCTATGAGAAAATCAATCAGAAAAACGATAAAAATCAGATCAGACCTGTCAAAAATTATCGAGCCATCTATCTTCCAAAAAACTCATGGTGTATTCCCAGCATCAGCCTCGCAGACACGTTAGAGACAGTTAACAACCACTTCTGCTGAGAATCTAGTGAGTACAGCGCCCCCCCCCCATACTGATCACTGGCTGAGAGTCTCACTACCTGTATATTCCGGCGTATAAGACGGCTGGACGTATGATACGACCCCCCAAATTTTCCAGGTAAAATACATAGTTTGGGACATACTCGCCGTATAAGACTACCCCTCTTCCAGTGCACACCAAATAAAAAAATCATATACTGGTGCTGTACTGTGTGTGGTACCCAGTATATAACAGTACATAGGCAATTGACTGCTTGGATTGGTCAACTTTCCTTCTCCCTAAGTGGATTGGTCAGCTCTCCTTGTCTACCTGTTTATCAGAGCTGTATGGAAGAATAGATTGCGCAGTGCCCATAAAACATGCCTCTTTCAGCCTTATGGCCCACCCTTGTACCCAATTTATCTCCTTCTCTGCCTCTCAGATCTCGCACATGTGCGCCTGCACCGCTTCACTACAGCAGCACTACTCAGCAGCGAGATCTGAGAGTCGGTAGCATGATAGGGCGTATCACCTGGCATCAATGACACCCAGCGTATGAGACGACCGCTGACTTTTCAGATGATTTTCAAGGGTTATACGCCAGAATATAACCTGGCCAAACAGCCTTGGCCCTGGATTGTCGCCGAAGGGATTGCGTCCTGATCCCTCCTGGGCCACATGCCTAATACATGTGTACGAGGACGTAGTGTGCATGCACATTCAATTGTACAGACATGTTAACATCTTTGCTTTGTAACGGACCACATTATCCAAATGCACTACCGTATGCCTCTGGATATCATGTGCCATAACAAGCACTTTACATAGAATTGTTTGGAAAATACAGTGTACATTATAAAGTGCAGCGTCTGCGTGATGCCCAGTGTGGCAGGTATTATGTAATGCACGTAGTGCAAACTTGGCCTCAGCTACTGACCCAGAACATGCATGCGGGATGGGTCCAGACTTCACTTGATGCATGTCTTTAGAGACTATAAAAAAATATAGTGGATACTTCTTATTGGCTTCTGAATATATACTTACTGTAGTTACGAGCCTTTGAGAACATTCATTTCTCTTTCTCAGGCATGGATTTGCCTCCATTTTTGCTCTCTTCTGTGCCCAGCCAACACAGTGGCATCTGCTAGTCTAGTTTTATTTTGTGGTCAGAGATGCAGATTCATAAGTTTGCTAATTCACTGTCAACGTTGACATTCCAATATTTATAGGTGATTGGTGTATTGGAGCATCTTTCAACTGGCCAAGCACAGTGATACGTCGGCAAATATATCTTGGCATAGCCTGGCTTCATTTTTATAGGGTCATGTGCGGAATTAACATACTGTATATATTGGAGTATGATTCAATGGTTTCTTACATCAACTCTCTGTTTATATTCAGGTCAATGCAGAGCTAAGTGTCCTAACCATCCCATCCCCCCCCCCCCCCCCCCCGGTGTTGAAGTCACTGATGCTCACTTGATGTATGAAAGTTCTTCAGTGAGCATCTAAGAACATGAAAGACATGTTCGCTATGCGTTGTGTCGCATGAGAATCTAGCATGTGTACAGCTGGCCCAGGGCATCATTTAGTGATCTGCCACAGTGGATCGCTGAAAGACGAGCAACAAACTAGCCCATTATCATTATTACTGCACCAGCCATTGTTTCTCTTCATCTCTCCATGGAACAGTACAAACAGCATGTCTGTACAGTGCTCGTTCACTGAACCATTGTCCTAATGATCAATCAACGGTCATTAAGGGCACCAGTATTGGAGCATGTGTATAAGGCTTTATTCCCCTCCTTCCTCCACACCAGGCCACTAGTTGTATCCTCCAATGAGAGGGATTTAAATAACTACTTCTCTTGATTTCACTTCTGGGTCTGTTCTCTTTGGCCACAGTTTTTTGCAGGGCTGTGGAGTCGGAGTCGGAGCAATTTTGGGTGCCTGGAGTCGGAATCGGGAAAAAATGCACCGACTCCTAATGAATTTGTAACTGTAATTTAAAATAAAAAATATGATAACATTTTCTATTTCTCAGATAATAGTCATTAAAAAAAAATGTATATATACAGTAATAGCTGTGCTCAGTCCACAAAAATGAAATAAACCATTTAAAATTAGTTACTTGTGCTGCTTCAATAAAGCAGTCCCCGTATTTTTAAAGTCAGATATACATATCTGATTGTGACTGTACAGGATATATGATGTGTACACAGGAATCTCTTATATATACTAAATAACGTCTATGCTGTAAGAATAAAGCCTGATGTGTAGCCGTGTCGCTAATAGAGATGGTCAATGAGATGGAAATAATTCTGCACTGATGCTGATTTATGCAAATGTATGCACTCCCTTTGCTCATGAAATCAAATAATTTGATATGTTGTTAAAATTTGATTTGGTGACTACGAATTAAAGGGTACCTGAGACGGATGAAAAGAAGAGTGTTATACATACCTGGGGCTTCTTCCAACCTCTTTCAGGCTAATCAGTCCCTCGCTGTCCTCCTTCACCACCTGGAACTTCTGCTATGAGTCCTGGTAATTCAGCCAGTCAGAGCAGTCTGGCTACGTGCCGCTTCCACAGCCAGAAGCATTCTGCACCTGCGCAATAGTGCTGCGCAGGTGTAGTACGCCTCCGGCGGCGGAGTGTGTGCATGCATACTACACCAGACTGGCTCGAGTACCTGGACTCATAGCAGAAGATCCAGTGGCGAAGGAGGACAGCGAGGGACTGATTAGCTTGAAGGGGGCTGGAGGAAGCCCCAGGTATGTATAAAACTTTAATTTCATCTGTCTCAGGTTTACTTTGGTACACAGTAGTACTATACTCTACATATGCACTCCCCACAGAGCTGCAGGGAATCCACTGAGAATGTTGTGCACATTGAACAGAGAGGTGTTGTCTGTCACCCATAAACCTTGTTCAGATTGTGCATGAAGAATGTGTAATAGAGGAAGAATCTCCTCATTCCCCTGCAGAGTACCTGCACATCACTCTTACATGTACCCACAGTTACATTGCCTAGGGCCTGATAGATGTTCTTTGTTCCGGTCTGTACCTTTTACAAGTACTCTTACCAAGGACTAGTTTTAGTCTAAAGGGAATAAATATAGTAGTCTACATATCCTTCTCGCTTCAGTTGTCTTGTAAAATTCCTAAGCGTTGTCAGTTAAGAAACGAATTTCACGTTACATACTGTTAATCAACAAAATTGTAATATGCAAATTAGAGGAGTCTGAGTCGAGGAGTCGGAGTCGGTGGAATCCTAAACTAAGGAGTCGGAGTCGGTGGATTTTTGGACCGACTCCACAGCCCTGGTTTTTTTGCATCCTTTCAAGAGAATCTGCAGTTAAAGGGGAACTAAAGAGAGAGGTATATGGAGGCTGCCATGTTTATTTCCTTTTAAGCAATACCAGTTGCCTGGCAGCCCTGCTGATCCTCTGCCTCTAATACTATTAGCCATAGCCCCTGAACAAGCATGCAGCAGATCAGGTGTTTCAGACTTTAAAGTCAGATCTGACAAGACTAGCTGCATGCTTGTTTCTGGTGTTATTCAGATACTACTGCAGAGAAATAGACCAGCAGGGCTGCCGGGCAACTGGTATTGATTAAAAGGAAATAAACATGGCAGCCTCCATATACCTCTCTCTTCAGTTTCCCTTAAAAATTGAAACAAAAAACAGATACTCACCTAAGGAGAAGGAAGACTCTGGGTCCTATAGAGCCTTCCCATTCTCCTCACGGTCCCTGCGTTTCCCCACAGACTTCTCGATTTAAATCTCCCGCCGCAGGAGACTTCAGCACTCTTTGGAAGCATGCAGGCTTCTGAAGACGGATGACTTTGTACTGCGCAAGAGCGCAAAGGAGGGTGCTCGCGCATGTGCATAATGGAGCGGCCCGTCTTTGGAAGCCCAAGTGCTTCCGAAGACTGATGAAGCCCCACCAAAGCGGAAGAGAGCAGTCTAGTGGGGGAGTCTGGGGCGGAACGCAGGGATCGTGAGGAGATCAGGAAGGCTCCATAGGACCCAAAGCCTTCCCTCTCCTTAGGAAAGTATCTTTTTTTTTTTTTTTTTTTTTAAATCACGCATAAGACTCCCTTTCATAGGGCCCCATTGTATTAACGGTAAGGAGGGGAAATGTTGGCACCCATTATTTCTCCTCCTGACTGATAAATACAATTGGCTCCTATGGCGGCGCTCAAAAACGTAATTTTTTTTTTTTTACTGACGGGAACCGCTAAGGTTAGCTACGGGGAGGTAGGGTTGAGGTTAGGTGTTTAAAGGGGACTGTTTGTGGTGGTGGGGATGGTTATGGCTAGCCGTGGGACAGGAAGGGTTTAGGCTACTAGTGTGGTGGAGGATTTGCCGTGGTGGGGACAATTAAGGCTAGCCGTGGGACAGGAAGGGTTTAGGCTACGAGTGTGGTGGAGGATTTGCCGTGGTGGGGACAGTTAAGGCTAGCCGTGGGACAGGAAGGGTTTAGGCTACGTGTGTGGTGGAGGATTTGCTGTGGCGGGGACAAGTAAGGCTAGCCGTGGGAGAGGAAGGGTTTAGGTTAGGTGTGTTTGTGTTGGGAAGGGGGGTTGCACTTATTACGTCAGGGACATAGTGGCAGCAATTGTTACAGAGGGACAAAGCTGTGCTTGTTAGATGGGGAATATTATGGCCTGCTGTAGGATGTGGTATTGTTATAGGGAAGACAAAAGGCAAATGAAGCAGTATGGCATTTTTCTGTTACTATGTTGCCTATGATCAAAAACACTGGATCCAAAATGTAGCCATCATGATTCTTATGCCTCAGTAGTGGTGGCCGAACAATCTGTCAAAGTAGGGTTCACATTTGCGTCAGTGGGAGAGGCAGACTATTTTTTGCATATTATTTTACGGCACCTTAAGCACATCCACTCAGAGTCAGCAGATGTGCTGCATTCTGTCCCTGCTGTTCATTTTGCTTCCGCTCCGTCAATCCACTTCGATCGCCGTATCTGATCACTGATACTCGCGTGTCCCCTGGTTCTGCTGACTCCCCCCTTGGTCTGAATCTTACAGATCAGAGTCTGGCAGGAGCATGGGGGCTCCCCATAGGATTACAACAGGCCAATTCTCCCTAGCAACAGGGAGAATTTTCATTGGTCCTCAGTGAACTAATGAGAATCCTCCCTTTTGCTGAAGATTCCCATTTGGTGTTTTGCAATCCAGTAGGAATCCCCATGTTTCTGCCCTGCACTGCTCTGTTTATTGGGTTCAGGACCAAGCAAAGAGTCGGCAGCGGCGAAACCAGGGGACACGCGAGTATTGAACTCAATGATTGGAGCGGACACGACAACCAGTCTTGTGAGTACGGACACTGTTGATTCTTATAGAATTTAATGGCTCCTGTGCACCTGGCATTCCAGTTTGGAAAAATGTGTCAGGTCAGGAATCTATGATCCTTTTTTTTTTTTTTTTTAACAAGTGGAAGTGAACCGTATTTTTATTAATAGGATCCGCTTCCTACATTTAGTTTGTCTACGTTTAACCCTCTGGGCGATACAATTACATCGCCCAAAAGGGGGCGCAGCACTTTTTTTTTTTTTTTTTTAAATCATGTAGCTAGCCTAGCGTTAGCTACATGATAGCCGCTGTGCAGCGGCATCTCCCCACCCCCTCCGATCGCCTCCGGCGATCAGCGCAAGCAGGAGATTCCATTCAGAACGGGATCTCCTGCTTGGCTTCCCCCGTCGCCATGGAGATGCTCGCGATGACGTCATCGACATCGTGATGTCAGAGGGAGTCCCGATCCACCCCTCAGCGCTGCCTGGCACTGATTGGCCAGGCTGCACAAGGGGTCGGGGGGGGGGCTGCGCGGGACGGCGGGTAGCGGCGGCGATCGTAAGTTACACGCAGCTAGCAAAGTGCTAGCTGCGTGTAACAAAAAAAAATTATGCAAATTGGCCTGAGAAATCCTCTTGTGCGGCATACCCCGAGCTCAGCTCGGGATTATCGCCCAGGAGGTTAAATGTGGTTGTTTTTTTTTTTTTTACGGAAGCTAGGAATTATCAATGAAAAATCGCATGCCCAATGTGAAAAAGTACTGCAAGCTCTCATGCCCATATGCAGTTTACTTTTTCTCCTAAATTTTCTCCCAAAAGATAATTTTTATCTTCGATTTAAAATAACTTTATGGCACTTTACAATAGAAAAAGTACCAAAAAGTAAGTGGAAAAAGTACTGTCAAAATTATTTTGAGTATTTGTTTGCTTGTTGGTGGTCGAAAAGCCATTTTATATACAAGTTGTGAAAATATCACCTAGGAGAAAACTCAGGTGAAAAAGAGAATTGCATATGGCCCTCGGTGTTTAAAACACAGAAAAGTGTAATCCCGAAATCACAAGACCTTGGGAATACATCATTAGCATTTTGTGGTGCTGTTTCACATTGCGTGAAATCGCCTGCGATTCCCCCAAGTGTGACCATCAAGAGTTTTGTGGGGGGATCACTGAAGAAGTGAACACCTGTGCTGGTGTAAGATTGTCACCCAAGATGATCAAGAATGACCATTTCAGAAAAAAATCTATGGGCTTGATTCACTAAGACAAATAGCATGCCTTATCATACATAACACGCCATATTAATGTTAACGCGCCTTATCAGAGTAGCATAGCGAGCACTACGAGCTTATGCCTGCTAATTGGCAATGACGAGAGCTCCACTCGTCCTGCCCTGAGCCCCTACGGGTTCCTAGCGCTTGCTATGCTACTCTGATAAGGCATGTTAAGTTTGATAAGGTGTGCTATTTGTCTTAGTGAATCAAGCCCTATGTGTGTATGTAGCCTTAGTCACCCCTGGCTGACTTCTGAGATGTTCACTGGGGAAGCAGTGTCAAAAGCAAAGGTGCTTTATTTAGAATTTCAGAAGTTAAGATTAGCATATGAGTAGCATAGTCATTAGCAGCAGACAGCTTAGATTTCCAAAGGAACTCCTCCAAACCATTGAGCACTTCCCTCTAGTACTATATGCATTTCTGCATGGGCCCATTGACATGGTGGTTAAAGGGAAACTCCACTTTTGTCCAAAAAGATTCTATGCTGTCATTCAAGCTCTTTAGTAGTCTTTTAATAGTCACAGATTAATGGCAAACATTATTTCATCTTGTTTTTCTTAAATTTGCTTGTAAAAAAACAATTATTTCACAGTTTTGTCACACTCACACTTCTCAATTGCAAAACTGCGGTTTGTCCACGTTTGTATACATAGCAATGTGTGTGCTTCCATCTGCATTGTAATGGATAACGAGCACAGTGTCCGGTAAAACAGCCCAGCCATTTATATGGCATGTCAAGGGATTAGTCAGGTTTTGCTCTATACTGCCAATCACTGCTGCACCATGGTGTACGTTTATGGACAAGCAAAGTACTGTGACCCCGGTCCCATAGAAGCACTGTGACCTCTGTCCCATAGACGCACTGTGACCCGGTCCCATAGAAGCACTGTGACCCGGTCCCATAGAAGCACTGTGACCCCGGTCCCATAGAAGCACTGTGACCCCGGTCCCATAGAAGCACTGTGACCCCGGTCCCATAGAAGCACTGTGACCCCGGTACCATAGAAGCACTGTGACCCCGGTCCCATAGAAGCACTGTGACCCCGGTCCCATAGAAGCACTGTGACCCCGGTCCCATAGAAGCACTGTGACCCCGGTCCCATAGAAGCACTGTGACCCCGGTCCCATAGAAGCACTGTGACCCGGTCCCATAGAAGCACTGTGACCCGGTCCCATAGAAGCACTGTGACCCGGTCCCATAGAAGCACTGTGACCCGGTCCCATAGAAGCACTGTGACCCGGTCCCATAGAAGCACTGTGACCCGGTCCCATAGAAGCACTGTGACCCGGTCCCATAGAAGCACTGTGACCCCGTCCCATAGAAGCACTGTGACCCCGGTCCCATAGAAGCACTGTGACCCGGTCCCATAGAAGTATTGTGACCCCAGTCCCATAGAAGCACTGTGACCTCTGTCCCATAGAAGCACTGTGACCCGGTCCCATAGAAGCCCTGTGACCCGGTCCCATAGAAGCACTGTGACCCGGTCCCATAGAAGCACTGTGACCCTGTCCCATAGAAGCACTGTGACCCGGTCCCATAGAAGTATTGTAACCCCAGTCCCATAGAAGCACTGTGACCCCGGTCCCATAGAAGCACTGTGACCCCGGTCCCATAGAAGCACTGTGACCCGGTCCCATAGAAGCACTGTGACCCCGGTCCTATAGAAGCACTGTGACCCCGGTCCCATAGAAGCACTGTGACCCCGGTCCCATAGAAGCACTGTGACCTCGGTCCCATAGAAGCACTGTGACCCCGGTCCCATAGAAGCACTGTGACCCCGGTCCGATAGAAGCACTGTGACCCCGGTCCCATAGAAGCACTGTGACCCCGGTCCCATAGAAGCACTGTGTCCCCGGTCCCATAGAAGTATTGTGACCCCGGTCCCATAGAAGCACTGTGACCCCGGTCCCATAGAAGCACTGTGACCCCGGTCCCATAGAAGCACTGTGACCCCGGTCCCATAGAAGCACTGTGACCCCGGTCCCATAGAAGCGCTGTGACCCCGGTCCTATAGAAGTGCTGTGACCCCAGTCCCATAGAAGCATTGTGACCCCGGTCCCATAGAAGTACTGTGACCCCAGTCCCATAGAAGCATTGTGACCCCGGTCCCATAGAAGCACTGTGACCCCAGTCCCATAGAAGTACTGTGATCCAGAAGTCCCATCTGAGCTCTCTGTGACTTTAAGAAATACATAGCTGACTGCCGTTTGAAATAAAAGGGATATTTTTATATAATCACACTTCAAAAAGACTTGTGCAGCACCGATGTAGGGCTATGACAATTTAATATTGAAAGTGGAATGTCCCTTGTATTGAAGGTAACCTGAAATGGGGGTGGGGGGGGGGTATATAATACAAAACAGAAACAAAAAAACCATACCTAGGGCTTCCTCCAGCCCCCTCCAGGCTGATCGCTCCCTCACTGTCCTCCGCCACCTGAAATGTTTGCAATTTGGCCCCACAAGAGCTTCAGTCAGGGCCCAGTGTTCTCCTCCCAAAATGTTTTCAGCCGGGTGTCATGAAAAAGTAGCCGGGTGGGGAGTGATGAGAGAATGCTGGAGCGTTGCTTCCCTGCAGAATTCTGCTTACAGCAGAGGAGGTGGTGAGCCGATGACAGCCGGGTACTCGCAAAAGCTAGCCGGGTGGAGCACCTGGCTAAAAGAGCCTGGGGAGAACACTGGGGCCCTCATTTCAGGAACACTGAAAAGGGGTGTTTTAATAATAGTTCAGTGGGTGTTCTTGCTATTCACAGAGCAATCGCCTCATGTTATTCACACTTTTAGGGCCTGTTCTCACTGGGGCGATTAGCAGAAGATTCCCACAATACAAACTATATGGCAATGATCTTACTGCTGCGATTGCCGCTGATCGCAGGAGATTCGCGATTAGTGGCAATTGCAAAATGCGCTGAATGGAACACTTTACTGCGAGATCGATCACGATTAGAATGCTAAAAAGCAGCAATCGCAAGAGTGTACAGTGATTTTACCGCGTTAATCGCTGGTTCACACTTTGCTGATCGCCAGGAAACATGTCCCTATGGATACATTCTCACTGCTGCGTTTGTGATCAATCGCATATGTGCTGCTTGCAGCGCTTAGGTGACAATTGCGCTGTGATTCTTGTTCTATTGAACGGGAATCGCAAGCGCAAATTGTGGTAGATCGGGAGATTTTGAGGCTCAATGTGAACTAGCCTTAAAATCACCCGCGCAAAACGCTATCGCTTCGCGCTTTCAAGTGCGAATGGACCCTTATTGTGATGAAAATAATTGGCTGGGAATTGGATAAAATAGTGTATGGTCAGCTTCAGAATGCATATGGTCCTGCACAGATAATGATTCATATTTTGTTATGTATGTAGCATCTAAATGTAGCACCTCTATCTAGTTGAATTTCTACCTCTAAACTCCAGTCCATTTCCAAAGTCAAAATGAAACTAGTGGTTGCAGTAATGTAACTGGCCACATCTCACACTCTGGCACAATATGCTGCTCAGTCTGCTGTCTCACCTTTCACCTACTAGGCCTGGTTTAGTAAAGCTGTGAAGCAGGGCAATCCTTGCCACTATCTAGTAATCTCAAGATAATGGTGACCACACAATCACAGAAGGAAAAATAGTACTTGTGAGTGTGCCAATGGATACGGCTGCCATGATATTTCTCAGGTTATCACTGCAAAGTAGTAATAGCAGCTAATAGGCTCTAATTAAAGTGTAACTGTCGGGCATAAAATAAAAAAAAATCTTTTTTTATTTGTATCTGGTAAGCAAGTAATAGGGATGCTAGCCAGGCAATCCAAAAGTTAAAAATCACTCTTAGTTTTCTTATTCATAAAACAACATTCCCCAGTTTCTGTGGCTCTTATTTGGTACATCTGCCACACAAAGGAAGTTGCAGGGCATGCTGGGTTGTCTTTTTTTGCTTCTTTTCTTTCCCCTCAAACTTAACCAACGCAGCCTAATTGGCTGAAGCCTCTTTCCCTCCTGTTTTCCCCTCCCACACTTCTGTTCCTCTCTGAGTGGCTAATATTTCTCTTGTTGAAACAATTCTATTTTTCTATTGCAAAGCTGGATGGGAGTGTCTGAAGACTGGGACAAGGCGGGCTATGCATACACAATCAGGCAGAGGAGAGTAAGGGAGGAAATGACATCATGATTGGCTTCAAAATAGACACAGTTGAGATGGAGACTCCTAAGAAGGATTTTCTCTTTTTTACTTTTTTTTACTATAGAAAAATCACTAAAATCAAAATGTGGACAGTGCAATACATATGTTATGTTAGTAGAGCAAGTATTTATCTATATATGTGATGTTTTTTCTGAGATAGTATTGCTGACAGCTAATCTTTAACTCCCCGGCAGATTTGATCACTGATGGAATCTGCCGAAGATTATTAACCCAACATGCTAGTAGGAATCGACTGACAAACGATCGGACAGGACCGGGGTTTGAATCCTAACTATTTTGCAAGGAGTCCTTGGGCAATGCTCCAGAGTAGCCTATTAGGGATGCAGCTCTAGAGCGCCTTAAGTCCAACAGGAGATAAGCGCTATACAATTGTTAGCATTATTATTATTAACATAGGAACAATACTGCTTTATTCAACTCAAATAGTAAAGCCGTGAACAGAGGAAAGATCCAAGCTGTGGATGATTGTCATGTTACATTCCAGGTGGATGGTGCATACTGTACTTTTTGTGATCAAAGCTTTTTAACTTCATTTCATTTAGTGTGTCCCATGGCTTTGTGTAAAGAATTCTGTTCTTAAATAAAATTAATTGAATGAAAACGTTGACTCACTATAAAAATTTGTTAAAATTAGCTCATTCCTTATTGATATTTTATCAAAATATTGAGTGGGAGTGCATGTTTCTTTAGTGGGTGAAGCAGCACAAATCTAGTAGCGGTAGCAATGCGGTCATAGACAGCAGATTCTTGCTCAAATCTTACCTAATGGTGTAAAATAGGCAGAAGAAGGAAATGACTGATACCGCTAATACATTCCAAACAATAAGTGCATTCAAGTTAAAGGGAAGGTCCGAGAGCTTTAAAAATAAAGAATCCACTTACCTGGGGCTTCTTCCAGCCCCCTGAATCCATCCTGTGCCCTCGCCGCAGCTCCGGTGACTCCCGGTCCCCTCTGGTGGAGAAGCTGACCTCGCCAGGTCGGCTTCTTCTGCGCTCCAGGATGCGTCTTATTGGTCGTGCTGACGTCATCTGGACTATACAGCGGAGGCGCAGAACTAGTGCACCTGCGCAGTACAGTGGGGATGGTGTTATTGCGATTTTGAGAGCTGCGCGTGCAGGCGCAGTGGACATCTTGTGCCGGAGTGGATCCCGGGCCATTAGCGAAGATGCGGCGAGGGCACAGGATGGCTGACAGCGGCTGGATGAAGCCCCAGGTAAGTGGATTTTTTATTTTTTAAATTGTCTGGATGTATCCTTTTAACCACCCTGGCGCTGTATTAAATGCGCCAGGGTGGATGCGCAGCACTTTTTTTTCCCTATCATGTAGCTAGCCTAGCGCTAGCTACATGACTCCCCCCCCTCCCTGCGGCGTCCGCCCAGCCCCTCCGATCGCCGCCGCGCCGTCTTCCCATAAGGAAATCCCGTTCTGAAGGAGATTTCCTTTAGGGCTTCCCCCGTCGCCATGGCGACGATCGTGATGACATCAGACGTCATCGGGAGTCCCTATCCACCCCTCAGCGCTGCCTGGCACTGATTGGCCAGGCTGCGCACAGGGTCTCGGGGGGCTCTAACGCGGCGGGTAGCGGCGCATCGGTGGTGGGCGGCGGCGATCAAGGTAGACACGCAGCTAGCAAAGTGCTAGCTGCGTGTATAAAAAAAAAAATATGAAAATCGGCCCACCAGGGCTTAAGCGGCGCCCTCCGGCGGTGATGGACGAGCTGAGCTCGTCATTACCTCCAAGGAGGTTAAAGAGACTCTGTAACAAAAAAAGTTCCCCTGGGGGGTACTCACCTCGGGAGGGGGAAGCTTCAGGGTCCCAATGAGGCTTCCCCCTCCCCTGTAGCTGCAGACAATCCAGCGCTGGCTCCCCCGAAGCGTCCCACAATCCTGGCTCGACAAGCCTGACATGGCTTGATATATTTACCTTTCCTGGCTCCAGCGGGGGCGCTGTTGCAGCTCTCAGCACGAAGATAGGCGGAAATAGCCGATCTCTGTTGGGTCCGCTTTACTACGCAGGTGCAGGAGACTTGCGCCTGCGCAATAGAGTGGCCCGACAGCAATCGGCTATTTCCGCCTATCTCCGAGCGGAGAACCGATACTGTGCCTGCGCTGGAGCCGTGAAGGTAAATATTTACATCTATGCTGTTCGGAGGTGCACAGCGAGACCGCCGTGGGACACAGGAACTTTTTAGTTACAGGTTTTCTTTTAGGGTGCGTTTCCACTAGCGCGAATTCGCATAGCAATACAAGTGAATGGGACTGTTTCCACTTGTCAGGATTACTTTGCGTTTTTCTGTGCAGAAAAAATTCGCATGGCAGAGCCATCAGAATTCGCATACCGCTATGCGAATCGCATACAATGTATTTAATGTGAAATTCGCATGCGGTTTGGGTATGCAAATTCACATAGAAACAATGGAAAAATCACACCAGCATTGCCATGGTTAAATTCGCATACATTGTCATGCATGCGAATTCGCATGAAAATTCGCATAGACCCGCATGCGAATTTTTCCTGCGACGATTCCCACCGCACAAGTGGAAACGCAGCCTAAGGCCATTAAAGTAATGTAGAAAGGAAGATAAGTATGTTATAAAAAAGTTTAACAGGATGAGGAATAGAAAAAGCAGGGATTCTTTAGAGAAGTCTTGTATCTTTGCTTGGGAAGAGGTTATGAGTTTTGAGGGCACATTTCCACTGCATTCGGCTGCGAGACGCTTGACAGCTACGTCGGCATCGCGTCTCGCAGCCAAATCCCTCTAGCCGTGCTATGCACGGCTATGGGATTCAGGCAAATTATGCGAAAGTATGCTGCATGCCGTCAGATTTTTCCCCGCCCACAAATTCGGATGCTCCACGTTGACTTAAATAGGCTGCCAAATCCCATCTGAATTTGTGGGCAGGGACTCTGACCAGAATCACAGCAGTGGAAACTTAGCCTCAAGAAGTAGCAGTTTGAGATGTATCTTGGTAACAGGTCAAACACAGAAGGGAGACATAAGGTGTAACGTAGTAGCTTGAACTATTGAGCTCAGGTTAATGGAAAGCTCATAAAGGGGTTGACAAAAAAGGCACAACAAATGAAATGAGAGTTGTCTGGTTTGATTTAACCACTTCAGCACCACAGGGTTTTTTGCTTAAAAACCAGAGCAATTTTCACATTTCAGCGCTCCTCCCATTCATTCACCAATAACTTTATTGCTACTCATCAGATGTAAATGATCTATATCTTGTTTTTTTGCCACAAATTATGCTTTGTGAGGGTGATATTTGCTTTTAGTAATTATGTTATTATCTGTGCATTTTAAAGGGAAAAATGAGAAAAAAAAAAAAAAGAAAAAATACACTATTTCTCCCTTTTCATGCACTATAGTTTTCAAATAAACAATGTTACCATAGGTAAAGCCCACACATTGTATTTGCTAATTTGTCCTGGTTATCTCAACATTTAAATAATGTTCCTAGTACAATGTATGGCGATAATATATTAGTTTCTGGTTTGTGTTTTTTGTTTTCTCATTGTACTCTATCAGTAATTAAAAGCCCTTATCTTCATGATTAACAGTAATACACTCTCATGGCATACATATTTTAAAAGCTAAGTTCCTAGGGTAACTATGTATTCTCTTTTCAATGCTGTCACTTTTTTTTTTTTTTTTTTACAAGTATTTATTTAGGGGTATAGAGTACATGAAAATAACAGTTTTATTGCGTTTCATTCAGTTTTCTGGTAAAAACAATCACATGACTTAGCCCTCAGTTGTCAAACAACACAAAATCTATTCTCTCACTTGTCACGGTTAAAATGATACCCTATATACATAATCCGATACAGTGTTCTCCCCAGAATTTTTTTCCAGCCGGGTGGCATGAAATAGTAGCCGGGTGGCATTAAAAAGTAGCCGGGTGGGTTGAGATGAAAATGCAGGGCAACTCTGCTTACAGCATAGGAGAAGGTGAGGAGGTGAGCCGATGACAGCCGGGTGGTCACCAAATCTAGCCGGGTGGAGCACCCGGCTAAAAGAGCCTGGGGAGAACACTGCGATAGCTTATTGGGCATACAGCACACTGTTTACCACAAGTACGCCTATCTACTCCCCTGAGCTTCAAGTAAAGTTTTGTGGGGAGTAGATAAGCGTAGCAAGGGAGGTGAAGTGGTTAAGATACTGCCTGATTAGTATGTCTTCCATGAGTCACAGTTTTTCATCTTACAAAGGCTCGTTATGTAAAGCTGAATACTCACCTGATGAGCAGGAAGATGGATCCCAGTGACGTCCCTCGATGACGAGCGCTCCCGATCCATCTTCCTGCGGGCAGGTACACGTGACGGCACAAGATGGCTGTGAACAGGAAGTCAAGTGAACACGGTACTTTGCGTCGTGACGATTGTTGCATCTTTTACCACGTCATGAGATTGCGGAAACGATTACTTGTCTCTCCAAAATAAAGGCCGGTCGTCGGAAAAAATGTGTAGTCCGTACGGGGCTTATGGGCTGGTTCACACTATGAACATTGTGAGGGTTTTGTTTTTTTTTTAATCGCTGGTGTTTCTAAAAGTGCTTGTGTAATGAAATCCTATGGCTGGGTTCACATTTGACGTAGCGTAAAAAGGCTGCATTTTAGGTCAAGTTTTATGTTAATGTGTGCGGTTTTTTTTTTTAAATAACTTTTATTGAACAGGTGTTGCATCCATTAATATATATCTGAAGCAATATCAAATCAAACATTTTCTGAGATTTATACACATGATCATCATATACATGGCAATTAGGCACCTGTTACAACTTTTTCCCCATTTTTCACCCTAGCCCCCCCTCCCCCCTAAACTCACCTACTTCTACTCATCTCATACTAACATTAAGTTAGTATCTTCCGGAATGTAAAAACTCCTACGTTCCCGGCACTATAAGTAGATCAATGTCCAATACTTAGATATATATTCTAGCTTGATGGACTCAATATTTCAAGCTTTCCCAAGTTTCCCAGTAACTGTTCTTTATAGTACCAAGAAGTGTACTTAAAGGGATCCATGAGCAACACTATTTCCTCTTTGGTGTAAAAAAATTCCACAAAACGACGCCACGTAGAAAACCATTTTTAGTTCTTATTTCCTTGTGGGCCAATGTTAGCATTCTTTCTTTGTTAAACAAAAATTTTAATTCCTTTTTTAATTCTCCCACAGATGGGTTGGTAGGGTATATCCAACGGTTAAATATGACCTTTCTTGCCGCCATAAGAGTAATATGAATTAAATTGGTTGGATTTAATGTTTTGTTACCCCCCCTTATCTGGCTCCCACCAATTAAACCGTAGCATCCATGGATCCCTTTTCACCTCCTGCTTACACATCCTTTTAATTAACCTGCATACCTTGTTCCAGAACTGCACTATTATTGGGCACTCCCATGTACAATGATATAAGTTGGCATCCGGTAATTTGCATTTGGGACATTTAGGCACATAATTAGGGTTAGGAGGTGGATTTTGGTACCTGATGTCGAATGCATATTTTGCCTTATGCAAAAATAGCAAATGGGATTCCCTCCATACCTCATATTTTATTAGTTGTCTTATAGTTTCATTTCCAGCTAAAAATTTTGGGGGGCATCTTTATCCTGTAAAGTTCGTTCCCAGCTGTTTAAACTCGAGTGAGACAATTTTTCTTGATGCCATGCACTAATATCCTTGTAAAGCATGGACAGAGAGACCTCCCTATTCCCTGGTTTTATTAATTTGTCAAAAAGGAGTTATTTCTAAAATAGGGGTTGTTGTGTGCGTTTTTACCAGGGCTGTGGAGTCGGTCCAAAAATCCACCGACTCCGACTCCTCAGTTTAGGATTCCACCGACTCCGACTCCTCTAATTTGCATATTACAATTTTGTTGATTAAAAGTATGTAACATGAAATTCGTCTCTTAACTGCCAACGCTTAGGAATTTTACAAGACAACTGAAGTGAGAAGGATATGTAGACTACTATATTTATTCCCTTTAGACTAAAACTAGTCCTTGGTAAGAGTACTTGTAAAAGGTACAAACCGGAACAATGAACATCTATCAGGCCCTAGGCAATGTAAGTGTGGGTACATGTAAGAATGATGTGCAGGTACTCTGCAGGGGAATGAGGAGATTGTAAACAGACAACACCTCTGTGTTCAATGTGCACAGCATTCTCAGTGGATTCCCTGCAGCTCTGTGGGGAGTGCATATGTAGAGTATAGTACTACTGTGTAACAAAGTAAACCTGAGACAGATGAAATTAAAGTTTTATACATACCTGGGGCTTCCTCCAGCCGCCTTCAGGATAATCAGTCCCTCGTTGGATCTTCTGCTATGAGTCCAAACACTTGAGCCAGTCAGGCGTAGTGCGCATGCACACACTCCGCCGCCAGGAGCATACTACACCTGTGCAGCACTATTGCGCAGGTGCAGAATGTTCCTGGCTGTGGGAGCGGCATGCGGCCGGACAGCGCTGACTGGCTGAATTACCAGGACTCATAGCAGAAGATCCGGGTGGTGAAGGACAGCGAGGGACTGATTAGCCTGAAGGGGGCTGGAGGAAGCCCCAGGTATGTATAAAACTTTACTTTTCATCCGTCTCAGGTACCCTTTAATTTGTAGTCACCAAACCAAATTTTAACAACATATCAAATTATTTGATTTCATCAGCAAAGGAAGTGCATACATTTGCATAAATCAGCATCAATGCAGAATTATTTCCATCTCGTTGACCATCTCTATTAGTGACACAGCTACACATCAGGTTTTATTCTTACAGCATAGATGTTATTTAGTATATATAAAAGATTCCTGTGTACACATCATGTATACAGTCACAATCAGATATGTATATCTGACCTTAAAAATACGGGGACTGCTTTATTGAAGCAGCACAAGTAACTAATTTTGATTGGTTTATTTCATTTTTGTGGACTAAGCACAGCTATTACTGTATATATACTGTATATATACATTATTTTTAATGACTATTATCTGAGAAATAGAACATTTTATCATATTTTCTATTTTAATTACAGTTACAAATTCATTAGGAGTCGGAGTCGGAGTATTTTTTCCCGACTCCGACTCCAGGCACCCAAAATTGCCCGACTCCACGACTCCATCTCCGACTCCACAGCCCTGCTTTTTACTGCGGTTTTGTTCGTTATAATGTGTTTGTGGTTCGCATATACAAAATGCATATGCGATTTGTATGCATTTTCCATCAGTTTTTTAAATTTCCATTTACGCAAATTCTATCTGTATATATCTGCGCTTCGTTAAAACGTAGGTCGCTGCTGAAAGTTCAGTGTTTTCAGTGCTCTCTTTCCATAGATAATATAACTTCAGCGCTGGCCTTCCAATTCCACCACTACACCAAAAAATGAATGGATTCGCTTACCAGAGAATATGGACCTGAATTACAGGGTCCTCACAAGCACAATCGGATCAGCAGCTGGCTCTTCTCCTGCCTGATCCCTCCTCTGGCTACTCTGTATACACATCCAAACTTGTAACAGGGTGGCAGTAAAGAAAAATTAAAAAGCCACTTCTCAGTGTAGCAATGTATTCAAAATGTATTAAAATCACTAAAACAGATAAATAAAGAACCACTCACATCCGGGCCCTTGTGACAGGGACCCCAGGAGTAAATACAGCTCGTCTAATGCAGAACACCAACCAACTCCAACCAACAGTCTGCCTGGCCCAGTGCACTTCAATGCAAAGTATAGGAAAAAAATCACAAATCGCTTTAGAATCGATTTGAACAGCTATCTTGTGAGTGTAAAGCAAATTTACTTTAAAAGACATTCCGCTCTGGGTCAGAGTGCACTTCCTGTTCATCTACAAAATCACTTCAGCCAGGAATCACTCACAAAAGTGCTTAGCCCTTGCAATTTTTAGGCTTTGTTCACACTACAAATCGCTAAACGCAAACGCGGAGCGTTTTCTGGCGTTCTCTCAATAGTATTTTGAGCGTTTTTTCACTGTATGGGATAGCGTTTTTCAGCGTTTTACAGGAGATGGCCGCTAGCCAGGAGATGGCCACTAGCCAGGAAACAGAGGTGTTTTATGGGTAATCTGCTCTGTCTTGTGGCTAATCTGCTATATTTACTGAGTAAAAGCACTGGAAAAATGCCGATTATTGTAAACAGCCCAGTGCTTTTGGGTGATTTTGAAGCACTCCTATCTTTAACCACTTAAGGACCAGGCTATGCTGCGCAGATCTGCGCTGCGTGGGCTCTCCAGCCCACAGCACAGATCGTGTAATAGCCAGGGCGACCAGACTCCCCCCCCCCCCTTTTTCCCCCACTAGGGGGATGTCCTGCTGCAGGGGGGGTCTGATCGCCGCCAGCTTGCCGCGTGTAGCGGGGGGGGCTCCTCAAAGCCCCCATCCGCAGCGATATCGGGCCTCCCTCTCTTTCCCTCCCTCCCCTCCTTCCCCTGGGCGGCACAGGATGGCGATGCGTCCTGCGCCGCCTCTGATAGGCTTCAGCCTATCAGATGCCGGAGATCCCCGGAGATTGGCCGGGGATAGCCGATCTCCTTTACGGCGCAGCAGCGCCGTATGATGTAAACAGTGGGAATTTCTTCCCAGCGTGTTTACATTTAGCCTGCGAGCCGCGATCGGAGGCTTGCAGGCTGTTCACGGAGACACCCTCCATGAACTGACATGGAAAGGCTGGGAAACCACTTGCGACCTGCCGACGCCTATCGGCGTTAGGCGGTTGTTAAGTGGTTAACATTGAAGCACTAATCGCTCAAAATCGCTCAGAAATGGTGCAGGTTACGAGTTTGCGTTTCAGCGAATCGCTGAAAAACACAAAACACTTAAGTGAGAACAGCCACATAGACTTAACATTGACCAAGCACTTTTCAAACCGCTAGTGATTTCCAGCGATGCTGAAATCAACTGAATAGCGCTCTAGTGTGAATGGGGCCTTAGTGTGAACCAAGCCTGATTCTGATTGTGGCAGACCGGAGTCTACAGCTCTTCTGGTCAGTTAACTGTGCTGTGTTTTTTGCTCCCTGTCAACCATTTCTAGGGAAAAAAACAACAAAAGCTGTATGCTAGTCCTTAGTGCAGCTAGGACTTCTAGCCTAAATTCTGGTACACACTTTTATTTATGATTGGCCAATCACTGGCCAATTTTACCAACTTATTTATTTTGAGATAGTCGTTAATATTTTTTAAAGTGTAGCTAGCTTAAGTGGTTGCCTTCAGGAAACAAACACTTAAAGGAATCATCAGCCAGTATGAATGTAAAATCAGATTTACTTACCTGGGGCTTTCTCCAGCTCCTCGCAGCTGTCTGTCCCATGGTGAGAGCTCCGTTTGCAGCCACCGGCCTACGGTCCCCCCACGGTGCAGAGGACGACCTCAAGGCCGTCCTTACTGCGCCTTCATGAAGTGCCGCTGTCAATCAAGCCAACGTTGTCCGCGGCGTACTGTGCAGGCGCAGAACCGACAGAAGTCGACCATGTTGGAGCATCAATCTCTGGTGGATTCGAACACAATGGTCAAATCTGTCTGGGAAATCTATTTAGTTTATTGCAGGGCTGTGGAGTCGGAGTCGTGGAGTCGGGCAATTTTGGGTTCCTGGAGTCGGAGTCGGGAAAAAATGCACCGACTCCGACTCCGACTCCTAATGAATTTGTAACTGTAATTAAAATAGAAAATATGATAAAATGTTCTATTTCTCAGATAATAGTCATTAAAAATAATGTATATATACAGTATATATACAGTAATAGCTGTGCTTAGTCCACAAAAATGAAATAAACCAATCAAAATTAGTTACTTGTGCTGCTTCAATAAAGCAGTCCCCGTATTTTTAAGGTCAGATATACATATCTGATTGTGACTGTATACATGATGTGTACACAGGAATCTTTTATATATACTAAATAACATCTATGCTGTAAGAATAAAGCCTGATGTGTAGCTGTGTCACTAATAGAGATGGTCAACGAGATGGAAATAATTCTGCATTGATGCTGATTTATGCAAATGTATGCACTTACTTTGCTGATGAAATCAAATAATTTGATATGTTGTTAAAATTTGGTTTGGTGACTACAAATTAAAGGGTACCTGAGACGGATGAAAAGTAAAGTTTAATACATACCTGGGGCTTCCTCCAGCCCCCTTCAGGCTAATCAGTCCCTCGCTGTCCTTCACCACCCGGATCTTCTGCTATGAGTCCTGGTAATTCAGCCAGTCAGCGCTGTCCGGCCGCATGCCGCTCCCACAGCCAGGAACATTCTGCACCTGCGCAATAGTGCTGCACAGGTGTAGTATGCTCCTGGCGGCGGAGTGTGTGCATGTGCACTACGCCTGACTGGCTCAAGTGTTTGGACTCATAGCAGAAGATCCAACGAGGGACTGATTATCCTGAAGGCGGCTGGAGGAAGCCCCAGGTATGTATAAAACTTTAATTTCATCTGTCTCAGGTTTTCATTGTTACACAGTAGTACTATACTCTACATATGCACTCCCCACAGAGCTGCAGGGAATCCACTGAGAATGCTGTGCACATTGAACACAGAGGTGTTGTCTGTTTACAATCTCCTCATTCCCCTGCAGAGTACCTGCACATCATTCTTACATGTACCCACACTTACATTGCCTAGGGCCTGATAGATGTTCTTTGTTCCGGTTTGTACCTTTTACAAGTACTCTTACCAAGGACTAGTTTTAGTCTAAAGGGAATAAATATAGTAGTCTACATATCCTTCTCACTTCAGTTGTCTTGTAAAATTCCTAAGCGTTGGCAGTTAAGAGACGAATTTCATGTTACATACTTTTAATCAACAAAATTGTAATATGCAAATTAGAGGAGTCGGAGTCGTGGAGTCGGAGTCGGTGGAATCCTAAACTGAGGAGTCGGAGTCGGTGGATTTTTGGACCGACTCCACAGCCCTGGTTTATTGGCACCTTTACCTGGCCGTCCTACTGATGTTTTGGTGGTGTCTGAATCCTCCACCTGTAACTAGCATACAGTTTGTGTGATCTTTAGTCAGTACACCTAGGGCCTGTTGCTTAATGGCCAACTATTACAAAAAAGTTAAAGAAAATCGGTAACAAAAAAACTCCCCTGGGGGTACTCGCCTCGGGTGGGGGAAGCCTGCGGATCCTATTGAGGCTTCCCCCGTCCTCCTCGGTCCCACGGTGGTGGCGAAAATCCTCGTGGAGCGGCGGCAATGTAAATATTTACCTTTTGGCTCCGGCTCCGGCGCAGTATCCGCTCCTTCCCACGGAGATAGGCGGAAATAGCCGATCTCCGTCGGGCCCTCTACTGCGCAGGCGCAAGTCTCCTGTGCCTGCGCAGTAGAGCGGACCCGACAGAGATCCGCTATTTCCGCCTATCTCCGTCAGACAGAGGAGGACGGCGGAATCCTCATTAAGATTCGGAGGCCTACCCCTCCCGAGGTGAGTACCCCCCAGGGGACATTTTTTATTGTTACAGAGTCTCTTTAAAACTTAAAATACATATATATTAAATGTACATTTTTGCAGACTAAAATGCACTTTTTCTTCCTATGTTGCTGTTCTTTACAGTAGGTAGCAAAAATCGGACAGTTCTGTCAGGCTTTGGACTAGTTCAGGTTATCATGGGGGATTCTTAGTTATTTCTTTATTTACTAAAGCACTTGCTAAAGGCAGTAGCTCAGTCCAACTGCAAAAATAGAGTGCAAACGGAAAACTGACTGACATCTTTGTATAGATCCTTTCCAGGGAGTGCTTTTGTTACAGATAAAGATAACCTCTTTAGATTTCAGGACATGAATTTGAAGTGCTAATTGGCCCCCGTCTAGTCCAAGACTTGAAATTCACTTCCTGCAGTTAAAACACTGCCGAGTGCACCCCTGTCATTGCCGCTCGTGCACATGTGTTCATTTAACAGTGAATGAGTGCTGCTACTACCAACACTTATTTATGAAAATATTTTTTTTTTATTAAACTTACAGTATCACCGTTAAATAATAAAGTGTTTCTCTCCCCCCCCCCCCCCCCCCAAGTAAAATATATTATCACCTAACTAACCAATAAACCCTTTGTGTCACCTATACTTAGCCCTAAAGGTGTGTACACACGTCTGATTTTATCAGTAGCTGATACCCCCTTTTACATGAAAAATCTATTCCTTTTCACAAACAGACCATCAGAGGGCGCTGTATGGCTGATATTGTAGTGAAACCCCTCCCACAAAGAAATTCTGAGTTTACGTACTCTTGGCAGTTTCCTGTCTGTGAACCCTGTTGCATTGTGGGAAATGGCTGTTTACAGCTGTTTCCAACTGCCAAAAAAGCAAGCAGCAGCTACATCACTTGCCAGCTGTAAAAATGTCACCATGTAATAAATGTCAGAATGTAAATCAGGGGTTTATAAGATTTTACAATGGGCAAACACTGACTAAATCATTTATACATACCGTAATTATTGTAAAAATGAAGCACTTTTTTATTACATTATTTTCACTGGAGTTCCTCTTTAAATGACTGATCAAACGACTTGTTGTGTGAAAGTCTTTAGTGTCAAACTAATAGACTTTCAAAAAAAGTCGTTTGTACACATGTACGGACCTAACTGTCGTTTGAACGACAGTTAGTCCATGGATCTGCCAAGCAGATCAGTCAAAACGGCTGCTATCAGTCTAACGATCATACGTACACATGCCAAATTGTCGTTCAAACGACCGGTTTGATTGACAAGTCGTTTAGAAATATCAGACCCACTGTGTACGTACCTTTAGATTGGTGGACACTGGTAAAGGCTGACGCCTGTAGTGGTCGGACACGATTACTAGGCCGACAACTCCAGGACCCAACACTGCACATATGCATCGCTATCTGTACAGCACTGGGGTCCCCAAACTGTGCTTCATAGTGATCGGATCCAAATAATGGAAATAATGGTATGCCACATTCCCAATTGGTGATGAAATATAGCATGTAGGGTATCATTTTAAACTCCCTGCGACCGCCTATCGCTGATTGGTGGCCACAAGGTAGCTGCCCTACGACCACCTAATGCCGAAGGGGATTCGGACGGACGGACGAAGCCTATGATCCGTAAGTGTGTATTTTCTGCACTTACGCCTAATTTTTCCCTATAAGATTAAATAATTCTTGAAAACAAGTACTACCAAAAGCCTAGATTGTCCTGAAAAAAACTATGTGTATCGCTTTGATGGTGTAAGCAATAAAGTTATCGCTGTATCAATAGCGACAGCTGAAATGCCAAAATTATCAGGAATCTTAAAGGGGAAAAACCTTGGAATTTGAAGTGGTTAATTCTGAGGAGTCCATTCATTATGAGAATGGACCATTTTGGTGCAGGGTAAAGCCAAAAACCGACTCACCCTTCTCCTGCACAAACTCCAGGCTCAGGCCCGGTTCACATTAGCGGTGGCCGTCCGGAATCGCCGTGCCGGACCGCTTGCAGAACGGACGGAACGGACGCACGGCATAGCAATGAAAGCCTATGCGTCCGTTCACATGCGTCCGTTCTGCCGGAGCCGGACCGGATCCGGACTCCGGCATCCGTTCCAACATGCAACATCCGGCCAATACAAAGCTATGAGAACCGGAGAGGCACAACACACTGGCTAAAAATCCGGATGTTCTACCCCACTTCCTATGCGTATTGAAGCGGCGATTTTGGATGGGGACACATGGGCAAGCATTTTGGAGTGGAGCCGCAGTGATTTTAAACGTGCTGGAGATGTTGGCAGTATGTCGGAGGTGGAGGTGAGTGCTAAACAGCGGAGGGCCTGATTCCACAGGTCCACCTTCTGCTGACCTCCCAGACCCCAACATTTTTATTCCTTTTCTACTATCTTTTGCCAAACGGATCCGGATCGCATCCTGATGAACACCTGATGCAAACTGACCGGATCCGGATCTGATCCGGATCAGAACCGTACGGTTCCGGTCCGGATCCGGTCAGGTCATCCGGTCCGTTTGGCAGAGAACCGCAAGTATGAACCGGGCCTCACGCTGATTACTATTCCCCCTATGAGTTGTAGCAACTCAGGGGACACGTAATTTGGGCACTGGATATTGCTGGCCCAGAAATGATGGGGGCAGTGCTGTACCGAATTCAGCTGCCTCAATATTGAGAATTATCCATGATGAGATGGACTAGTCCAAAATTTGTCAGACCTGTCAGCTTTTTACTACCTCCTGTGAGTGATGGCAACATAGGAAAAAACGTAATTTATAGCTAGTTTACTCTGGGACAAATGCACATTTTATATGTATGTAAATTTTACATTTTTTTGTGTGCTAGTGATCATTTAAAATACTGTAGGCAGAGGATTAGCAGGACAGCCAGGCAAATGGTTTTGTTTAAAATGGAAATAGTATGGCAGCTTCCTTCTTGCTGTCAACATAAGAGCACTTTAACCACTTGCCGACCGCCCACTACTAATAGGCGGTGGCAAAGTGGCACCCCCAAGACCGCGTAACGCCGATCGGCGATGGCACCTGGGGGACTGATCAGCCGGGGATCGCGCACAGGGATGCGCGTGCATCCGCCGGCATTAGGCTCCGCACACCCGTGACATCAACCTGCTGGCCAATTAGCAGCTCCGGTGGGTTGTTAACCCCCGATCTGCCGCATGCAAAGTGTAGCTAGCAAAGTGTATTATACTGGCTGCCTCCTCCCCTGGTGGTCCCAGTGATCGAACGATGACACACACACTGATCTTGCCCCCTGATCGCCCGCAGCACCCCTCAGATCCCCCCCCCCCCGATCATCCCCTCAGACCACTGTGCACCTAATCACCCCCCTAATCACCCATCAATCACTCCCTGTCACTATCTGTCAACACAAGTTAGTGGAAAATGACACTTTGTGAAAAAAAATAAAATTCAATTTACGCTAACTTGTGACAAAAATAAAATCTTCTATGAATTCACCATACTCCTAACGGAATACCTTGGGGTGTCGTCTTTCTAAAATGGGGTCATTTGTGGTGTTCCTATACTGCCCTGGCATTTTAGGGGCCCTAAACCGTGAGGAGTAGTCTGGAAATCAAATACCTCAAAATGACGTGTCAAATCCTAAAGGTGCTCATAGGACTTTAGGCCCCTTAGCGCACCTAGGCTGCAAGAAAGTGTCACACAAGTGGTATCGCCGTATAATGTGTATTGCTGGGTGGGAGAGATATCTCTGTAAATGGACAATTGTGTGTAAAAAAAAAAAAAAAAATCAAATTCTCATTTACAGAGATATTTCTCCCACCCAGCATGGGTATGTGTAAAAATACACCCCCAAACACATTATACTATTTCTCCTGAGTACGGCGATACCACATGTGTGACATTTTTTTTGCAGCCTAGGTGCACTAAGGGGCCCAAAGTCCTATGAGCACCTTTAGGCTTTACAGGGGTACACAAAAATTTTATACAATACCACATGTGTGACATTTTTTTTGCAGCCTAGGTGCACTAAGGGGCCCAAAGTCCTATGAGCACCTTTAGGCTTTACAGGGGTACACAATAATTTTATACAAACATGTATATAGAAATTTAACTTTATTTGAAAAAGTTGAAAAAATCATTTTTTTTACAAAATGTGTCTTTTTTTTGATGAATATAATAAAAACTAAAAATCACAGCAGCAATCAAATAGCACCAAAAGAAAGCTGTATTAGTGACAAGAAAAGGAGGTAAAATTCATTTAGGTGGTAGGTTGTATGGCCGAGCAATAAACCGTTAAATATAAAATACAACTGTTTGATATCTAAAAAGTCATTTTAGGAGAAGGAAGATGGATACAATTGTTTTTCTTATCAGTTTATTTTCACCTCTGATGTACTTTAACCACTTAAAGAGAATCTGTATTGTTAAAATCGCACAAAAGTAAACATACCAGTGCGTTAGGGGACATCTCCTATTACCCTCTGTCACAATTTCGCCGCTCTCCACCGCATTAAAAGTGGTTAAAAACAGTTTTAAAAAGTTTGTTTATAAACGAACAAAATGGCCACCAAAACAGGAAGTAGGTTGATGTACAGTATGTCCACACATAGAAAATACATCCATACACAAGCAGGCTGTATACAGCCTTCCTTTTGAATCTCAAGAGATCATTTGTGTGTTTCTTTCCCCCCTGAGGGGGGAGTGCAAAGCAGAACCACAACACTGAAGAACTTGGCAGCCTTCCAGACACAGGCTGACAAGTCTGACAAGGGAAAGATACATTGATTTATTACAGAGACTGTGATAGTACAAAGTGCTGCAGTAAGCCAGAACACATTAGAATAGCTTTTGGAACTTGTAGGATGATAAAAAACAGGATGCAATTTTTGTTACGGAGTCTCTTTAAGGACTGCAGTCATAAAAAAGTACATCAGAGGTGAAAATAAACTGATGAGAAAAACAATTGTATCCATCTTTCTTCTCCTAAAATGACTTTTTAGATATCAAACAGTTGTATTTTATATTTAATTAGTCTTTAAGTTATTACTGTTTCATTGTCTCTGCTCAATGACAACTTTATTGAAGTATGCCAGAGCTCAAATCTATTAATTATTGACCCTTTTTATTTATTTTCTGCTCTCAGAAGCCATTTACTGACAGGAAAGTGTTTTATGGCTGTGATTACTTATCAGTGAGAGTTATGCTATAGTCTGACCCAGTCCCGACCCAGACAGAAACTGTCACTAGCATACCTGATGTTTAAAGGTGCCCATACACTCGTCAGATTGGCAGCAGATAGATAAGAAATGCATCTGATGATCTATCTGATGCGTTTTTAGAACATTTTTTACCAGGAAAGAATTCCAATAGATTTCAGTTTGAAATCTATTGAAATTCGATCTGATGGCATTTTTTTGCCATCAGATTTCCATTAAGGCCAATGCAAACTGATAAGCAATCTCATCAGATCGACCTAAATTTTCCACCCTGCAAGTTCGATGGAAATCCATCGAAATCGATCGAAATCGGCCGTCGATCGGTCGATTGGCCAACCGATTTGCAATCGATTGATCGATCGATCGATCGGGATCGATCGGTCGGCCAGAAAATCGGCTGAGTGTATGGGCTGCTTAACTCTTTCAGACTGAGAAAGAAAAAAGGAACATAGCATAGTTGTTTGTGTGCTTGGCACTGTACAAACACATGTCTATCTCATCCTGTCACAGGTCACCTTGGTTGTCCTTTAAGTTCATTAGAGAAGCTTGTTATATATATTTTGCACATAGCACCCCATAATGATGACTTGAAAAACGTTTAGTTGTGGTTTTGGCTAAGTTATTAAAAATAAAAAAATTGAGAAAGCACAGGTACATAAGTACTCACAGCCTTTGCCATGAAGCTCATGTGCATCCCCTTTCCCCTGTTCATTCTTGAGATTTGTCTGCAGCTTAATTTGAGTCCACCGGTGGTAAATTCAGTTGAGTGGCCATGATTTGGAAAGGCACACACCTGTCTGTATAAGCTCCCACAGTTGACAGTTCATGTCAGAGCACCAACCAAGCATGAAGTCAAAGGAATTGTCTGCAGACCTCTAGGACCTGGAGAAGGTTACAGAAACATTTCTTCTCCCAATGAGCACAGTGGTGTCCATCATTCATATGTGGAAGAAGTTCAAAACCACCAGGACTCTTCCTAGAGCTGGCTGGCCATCTAAACTGAGCGATCAGGGAGAAGAGCCTTAGAGAGGTGACCAAGAACCCGATGGTCACTCTGTCAGAGCTCCAGAGGTCCTCTGTGGAGAGAGGAGAACCTTTCAGAAGGACAATCATCTCTGCAGCAATCCACTAATCAGGCCTGTTTGGTAGAATTCCTTTTTTTTTTTTTTTGTATAATTCCTTTCTTTGTATAGCGCCTTTCTCCTGTCGGACTCAAAGCGCTTGCGAGGCAGCCACAAGAGCGCACTCAGTAGGCAGTAGCAGTGTTAGGGAGTCTTGCCCAATGAACTCCTTACTGAATAGGTGCTGGCTTACTGAACAGGCAGAGCCAGGATTTGAACCCAGGACTCCTACATCAGAGGCAGAGCCCTTAACCATTACACTATCCAGCCACTGCTGGATAGTGTAATGGTCGGACGAAAGCCACACCTTGGTAAAAGGCACATGAAAGCCCTCCTGGAGTTTGCCAAAAGGCACCTGAAGGACTCTCAGACCATGAGAAACAAAATTCTCTATCGTGATGAGACAAAGATTGAACTCTTTGATGTGAATACCAGGTGTTACGTTTGGAGGAAACTTTTCACCAGACCAATACTATCCCTACAGTGAAGCTTGGTGGTGGCAGCATCATGCTGTGGGGATGTTTTTCAGTGGCAGGAATTGGGAGACTTGTCAGGATAAAGGGAAAGATGACTGCAGCAATGTATAGAGACATCCTGGATGAAAACCTGCTATAGAACTCAGACTGGGGTTTGTTTCAGCAGGACAACACAGCCAAGATATCAAAGGAGTGGCTTCAGAATAACTCTGTGAATGTCCTTGATTGGCCCAGTCAGAGCCCAGATTTGAATCCAATTGAACATCTTTGGAGACCTTAAAATGACTGTGCACCGACGCTTCCCTTGAGAGGTGCTACAAAGCGGAATGGGCGAACTGGCAAAGGATAGGCATGCCAAGCTTCTGGCACCATATTCAAAAAGATCTGAGGCTGTAATTGCTGCATCAACAAGGTATTGAGCAAAGGCTGTGAGTACATGTGATTTCTCAGATTTTTTTATTAACATATTTCCCAAAACCTCAAGTAAGACTTTTTTCACCATGGGTTTTGTGTGTAGAATTCTGAGGAAAAAAATGAATTAATTTAATCCATTTTGGAATAAGGCTGTAACATAACAAAATGTGGAAAAAGTGATGCGCTGTGAATACTTTCTAGGTTGCACTGTATTTTAAAACAGACAATTGACAGAAAAAGAAAAAAAAATTCCATAAATCATTGGGTTGTGGGCATAGTGATATGTTAGTGCTTTTTTTGAAGATAATATTTCTATTTGATATACGGTAATCCTAGTTCAATTTTTCCCATAAAAGCAATGCTCCACTGCACTAGAGGAATGCATTTTTTTTTAAAAACAGCAAAAGCTTAAATAATTTAGCAGGGGTCACTGGAGTGTTTCCAGTCTGTATGGGAATGCAAACGAACATTAACAGGAACGTGCGATGTACTGGATATAGAGAGATATATATATATATGTATATATATATATATATATATATATATATATACACACACAAGATCTCCATTCTTATTTTATTTGCTCATTTAATTGCTTCCCTGAGACCTTGATCTTGCTTTTCATACTTACAACTAAGGGCCCAGTCACACTAGAAATCGCTAAACGCAATCAGAAAAGCTGAGGGATTTTCTGGAGTTTTCCAGCATTTTCACTGTACAGAAAGCGCTTTTTCAGCAATTAGCGTTTTACAATTTCTAGTTCAATAAGCGGTGTCTGTCTTCCATAAACAGGAAATGACATCTGCACAGGAAAAAGAGGTGTTTTGTGGGTAAACTGCGAGGTTTGTTGGGTAAAATCGCTGGAAAAACTCTGTTGATTGTGAACAGGGCAGCGCTTCCAGAGCGATTTACCAGCGCTCCTATACTTAAAACTGAAACGCTAATTGCTCAGAAAATGCTGTAGACAATGCTTTTGCGCTTCAGCAAACCGCTTAGATGAGAACACTGCGATATTCATTTCATTGTACAAGCATTTTCCAAAACGCTAGCAATTTTCAGCGATGCTGAAATCGCTTGAAAAGCGCACAAGTGTGAATGGGCCCTTAGGCTGGCCAAGCGATAATAGTTGCCATGTTCTTTATGAAATCATTCATTGCACAACTAATTGCTATAGAATAACTTATTTGGTTGCCAAAAGTATCCTGTCAGTATCTTATTTTTTCCTGAATTTAGGGCTTGTTTCCACTATAGCGAATCCGCATGCGGATTCACATACTCAATGTTAGTGGATGGGGCTGTTTCCACGTGTGCGGTGGTGGCGGCGTTTTTCAGTGCGGGAAAAATCTGCACGACAGGGTCGTCAGATTTCGCGTGCGGCAGGAATGCGGGCGAATCGCCGCTAATGCATTCAATAGGGAAATCGCATGCGGCTTTGTCATGCGAATTTCCTCGCGATTTCGCATGCGATTTCGCATGAAAGGCAATGGAACGTTACACAGGCAGTGACATGGTTAAATTCGTCTGGCTCCTTGCCATGCGAAATTGCATGCGAAATCGCGGGTAAATCCGCATGGGGAAACGCAGCCGCATGCAATTTCTTCAGCGGTGGAATCCAGGCGATTCCGCACCGCTACAGTGGAAACGAGCCCTGAGAGTTCTGTATGGAGCATAATAAGGGATCTGGCCAGTGTGTGGAACAACATGTTTTGTCACTTTGCTGTGTACCAATGTGTTTTGCCAGTGAACACATGATTACCATGGAAGCACACTTACGTAGACTATTAACAAACAAACATTTGCAAGTTGAAGCACTGGGGGCTTGTTACACGGGTTGCCATGTGGTTCGATGTGGCAACATTTATTTAATATAATGGCGCTCAATGGAACTCCGCATTTCCGTATGCGACAGCACAGACTTTTTTTTCTGAACACCTCAATGGTGGGAATGGGCATATTAATAATGGAACATTCCTGCTGGCAGCATTTAGAAATAGATTTCTGGGTACAGAGCACTGCTAAATAACATATGGAATAGATTTTTACAGGCTGTTTTGGACATGTGAGCATTGGGAACAAGAAAACAGAAACTTCTGCCTTTTCATGAGATAACGCGAGATAGCTGCATATCTTTCAAAAGCCCCATACAGACACTAGATGAAACTCGTCCGAGACGTCTGATAACCGAGAATCCAGCATGTATACAGCAGCCCCCCAATCCCCTGGCTAGAGATCTGTGTGGCGGGAAGCTTTAGCCAAGCAGCCAAGGGAATTGTTCCACCCTGCCACTTGATGTCACTCCCGATCAATCAACCCTCCATCTCTCACATAGCAACAGATTTAGAACCACTATTTCTTTAATCTGAGCGTACCTTCCCATGTTTTAAAGCTAGGACAAACCATGAGTGACTAAGGATGTGGTGTGCAGGTTGGCATTATTAATTAATGCAAGTATAGGCCGTTTCCACTATGAAGCATCCTGCACACTTTGAGATCACTGTCGCCTGGTAGGGGTTGGGATACGATCCCTGGGGCAACAGTTCATGGCTGAAGCTGTGCAGACACTCCGCCCACCTGGAGGGGGGCGGAGTAATGTGCAGCACACAACGGAGAGAGTAGAGTAAGGGTGAGATTGACATGCTGCATCTCTCACCAGTGTATCGGGCCGCCATACATTTACTAGATTCTCACCCAAGGTGGTCTTTACCAGCCACCTTGATCTGCTAGATCATCTAGACCAAAATCTGCCTGACTATTGTTCTCCCTCCTTACCCTTCCTGCTCTATTGTGCAATGCTCCATGTCCTTCCATAGTAACAGAATACATCGCTAGCCTGCAGTCTAGTGACCCATTTGTGATCGATTCCTGACCCCTTCCAGGTGCCCATGAGTGCACGTGCGTACCTAGCTTTAAGGCCCATTCACACTATGGTGGCTAGCGGGTGATTCACGCTTATCGCAAAGCGCTTTTTAAAGCGATAGTGCAATTATAACCATATGGCAGTGATCTCATTGCCGCCTATCGCGGGCGTTTCCAATTTAACGGCAATCACAAAACGTGTTACCTGCAGCATTTTGCCACGATTGTCGGAAATAGCGATGGCCCAGTGATTTTACCGCGCTAATAGCGGTAAAATCACCCGCGCAAAACTGTTTTGCAGATTTTAAATGTGAATGGGCCCTAAGAGGGAGAGCAACATATAACATTTTTATACAGAGTGGAGAATAGTAAGAACCCCTGTCTGATACTTATGGCTGTCACTCAATTACTGTCCCAGGGACTTCCCGGGCCCGTATTACAGCAGTGACCGTCTCCGTTATGGAGATAGTGGGACGCATGTTCTGGATGCTGCTGACAGCCTTCATGTTGTGTGCTGTCACTTTTCTGTCCACAAGGCTGGGCTCAGTACTGTAAAATGAAAGCATTAGGTAGAGGATAATTGTTACCTGCCAGGCATTCAGTAAGTTCTTTCCTAATTACTAATACTTGAAGTGTACCTGTAAAAAAAGAGAAAGGGGTCTCATCTCGTAGAGAGAAGCCTCTGGATAATCCAGAAGCTTCCCTAGTTCTCCTTTTAGTGGGCCGCTCCAGCACTGCATCCCCCGAAAGACCATCAACAAGCCTTTTTCGAAGGCTCTTGCATGCACAGTAGCACAGACCTAACGGTGTTCAGCATTTTCCACCATAGCCCAAGCAGGTCATCTGCTCCTGCGCAGTAGCACAGACCTGTCTTTTCCCGGTGAAGAGGTCCATGTTATTGCACAGGCACAGTGTGGCTGCACACCAGAAAGCTTCTGAGGTCTCAGTCCTGAAACGGCCTGACGAAGGAGAACAGGGGAAGCCTCTGGAGGATCCATAGACTTCCCTCTCCTAAGGTAAGTATCCAACTTTTTTCCTTTTAAAAACTCACAGGTTTACTTTATGATATGTACTTCTTGCTGAAAACAATTCTAAGTACAATTGTTTGTGGTTGGTACATTCAGTAATTCACTGAGTTACATAATATTTTGCCAACAATTGTTATAGTTTCAGTGGCAGCTTGCAAGCTTCTGCTCAGCTTCCTCATAAAGTTGCATCTGAGCAGGAGCTGGTTTTTGGGCCGCCGGGTAACGCCACCAAATCTGACATGCATAGTGCCCCATAATGTACATTGGTGTGTGCGTCATAGTAATTATACCTTGATCTATAGTCCTTTCAGTTTCCGGCACAGTGTCCAGAAAAGATGTGGAAGACAGGATCTTGTTTTCCGCCACCACAACAAAGACAACAGATACGTTGATAATTGACGTGTCTCTCTGAGTCTCATACATAAAATAGAATCTGTCGACATGTCCGTTGCAGTAAAGGTTTTATGTAAAGTCTGAACCTAGCCTAATGCAATCACTAAGGGGAAGACTTCTGACATGTTAGGTATCCTGTGCTTCTTCCTGATCTTTCTTTCATGTTGATTGCCTTGCCTTTAAAAGGCATCATTTCCCATCAGCACTTGGTATAGATTTAGAACCAGATCTAGGAACTGTGGGATTTCTGTCAGTGACTGACTTGTGGAGGAGTAGTTCCTCCTACTGGGTGAGTGGTGACATAGTGTATTCAATATGACATCTGCCAAGCCCACATAAATATGTTCCATTCTACCATGTATCTATCAAAGACCTTTAGCAGAAATGGATTGTAGCTGCAGCATACTGAATTTCCGTTCTTTTCCATGTTCATGTTCTGAGGGGGAAAAAAATGCAATTTTAAAACTAATCAGAAATCTGGTTAGCATTTTTTTTTTTTTTTAAGTATGAAGCAAAATTGTTTAAAAGAGGACATTGATCAATTATTGCGAGTGATCTGCTAAAATGTTGAGGCAAACATGGGCTTTCATTGTCGCTGATTATTTTCGGTCTGTAGCAACCAGTAATTTTCTAGCTCTGTACTGTGGCTTAGAAAATACTAGCAAGGCTAAAGTTTAATGCTGTGTCTAATTGTTCTTACCCCAGCTAGCCAATATGATGGATTTTCATCACTGCTTTCAGCTAATATGGTTATACTTGATTGTACACATTTGGGGCAACTGACAACCCCCCTCTGATTGATGAAGGATCTGTTGCAATTGCGACACACACCTCCCACAACCTCAGATCAAAAGGATTCAATAACTTAACCACCCCCAGAGTTCAACTAAAAACTTTGGAGCTTTCTGTCATGCTGCCTCTACCTTGTGAAATGCTGTCAAGACAGCTCCAAACCTGGACTTGTTTAACTCAAAACTGAAAAGCCACCTGTTTGGTCTGGATTTATGGTCACATAACTTTTTCCCCTGTAGACATCACTATGTACTGATCTTAGACTTTGGGTCAGGAAGGGGGTTTGCGGCAGGATGGATGGTTGAAGTGAGGTGAAGTGGATACCAGTAATATTTACCGATATTTTACTAACGAAAATTAACACTAAAAATACTCTATCGTTCAACGTTACCGATATTCTACTAATCAGCTATATCCCGGTGCCCACATTTCCAGGTGCCTTCATTTCATGCAACTGGATTCTGTGTATTAATAGCAAAACTATGCTTACTAAATCATCATCATCATCATCATCATCAATCAGAAGAAAAAGATACGTGCAACTTCCGTCCTCTATCCAATCGGGGTTGTTGCAACAAAGTGGTTACATATAGAAATCGAGATGTACTCACAGGATTGTTAATACACTGTGTTAAAGGCTGCAGGTGTGGAGGTGGGAGGTGAGGGACTAAGGTGGTCCAAGTGACAGCTGTTTCGTGTCTTTCTGGACGCTTGGTCACACTGCGTTCCACTGTATAATGCTTTAAATGTTTGAGGGCTCCTGACAAAGGAAGTTAAAGGGGGGAAAGTTTGAACTGAACCTGTGTCCTCTTTACGGAGTGAGGGCCACTTTTACCTTGTCATTCGCTTCAGTACTCTCAGCAGGAGTAAACCTCCACATCCCCACCACAAAACGAGGGCTTTAGACCCCCCCAAATCCCGGGGCAGGGGGGGGGGCAATCCGGGCAGCGCAGGGATTTGGGGGGGGGTCTATAGCCCTCGATTTGCGGCTTACTCCTGCTGAGACTACTGAAGCGAATTGCAAGGTAAAAGTGGCAAAACTTATTCGCTTCAGTGTCTCTTCAAATCAGAAGGTATTTGTGATTATTCAGGTTGGAGTGACCATATGAGGTGTCCCACAATACTTCACTGCTGAATGTGCAAACCATCCATTTGTTGTCCTTGAAAGCTAAACACACCTACAGAACTGCTAAAATGCAATGATGCATCTGCTTGTGGTTTGTACAGAGCCACAATAATCCAATATGTATACAGACTGTTTCAGACTGGTGTGTCTTTATCAGTGCATGGCATGGATTAATGTGGCTCTATGGGGTAGGACTTGAAACACACAGAGTTGCAGAGTACCCAGCAAGTTTATGGGGAACCAGAACTCCTAGTAGCGTATAAAGGGCTAAAAGGACCAAAAAGCCCCCTTACTAAAATGCTATGCAAAACAGAAATTTGCCTCCTTAAAGAGGAGCTGTCAGCTATACTAATTCATAGAAAAAAACACATATATAAGTAAATACTTGTTCTACCTAAATAACATAATTTTTGCACTAGTCACGCTTTATGATTTTAGTAATTTTTATACAGAAAAAAAAAAAAAAAGAGAAAATCCTTCTTAGCATTTCCCATTTTAAGTGTGGCTATTTTTAAGCCAATCCTGATGTCATTTCCGCCCTTACTCTCCTCTGCCTGATTTACCTGCCCTTCACTATAGAAAGTGCATTGTCTCAGCATGAGAAATATTGGCCAATCAGAGAGGAGCAGAGGTGTGGGCGAGGGAAAACAGGAGGGAAAGAGGCTTCGGCCAATCAGGCTGCATTAGTCTGAGGGGAAGTACAGAAGCAAAAAAGGACAACCCAGCATGCCCTGCAACTTCCTTTTTGCGTACCACATTTTGTGTATACCAAATAAGAGTCGGGTAAACTGGGAAATGATCATTTATCAACAAGAAAAGTAATAGTGATTATAACTTTTGGATTGTCTGGTTAGCATCCTTATTGTTTACCAGATAAAAATAAAGAATTGATTTTTGATTTTATGCTTGACAGTTACTCTTTAAAACAGAAGGTATTTGGGAATATTCAGATTGTAGCAAGCATATGATGTCTCCCAGAATGCATCACTGCTGGATATGCAAATAGTCCCTTTGTTGGCCCTGAAAGCTAAAACACACTTCCAGAAGCGCTGGAATGCAAGGATGCATCAGCTTGTTGATTGTCTTGATTTAGGCTTTAGTTGTTTTTAAACCACACGTCTGCAACAGGTCAAAGCCTCTGATCTGCAGTCTTGGGCCCCATTCATACTTGGAATCGCAAAATGCAAAAGCAATTGATTTGCATTGAGATGTTTGGCGATTTTTCCGGGATTGCGCTTTATGATTTTCATTCCAGTGAATGAGGATTGCAATGCAATCGCGCCAGAAAATGTTGCATGCCGTGCGTTTTGTTTTCGTTGGAAATTGTAATTGCACCACAGTGTGAGTAATCCCATAGGATTTAATGTGCTGCAGCGCTTTGCTGATCACCGACAATGAGCAAAGTGCAAAACGCCGGCTGAAAACACACCAGTGTGAATGAGGCCTTGTTCTGGGCCATAGACTTACAGTATTAGAGGCAGAGCATCAGATAATGGAAAGAGAAAGATGGAACAGATCATGTAATAAAGGCGCCTATTAAAAAGGGCACCCCCATAGGCATCAGTGTTACTTTTATTTCGTTTGGCGATAACTGTACAAAAAGGGCGCCACATTAATATAAAACAATTATATTATTTATATATCGCTTGTTATCTTTAACTTTTATTTCCATAACATATTTACCGTATTTTTCGGAATATAAGACGCTTCGGCATATAAGACGCACCTAGATTTAGAGGGCAAAAATCAGGAAAAAAAAATAAACTAAACCTAGGTGCGTCTATGGTGCAGGGGCTTCTTATGGACCTCTAACTCCCCCAAAACTGTCTTTATCTAAGCTACACTGCCCATCTATACTAACACCTGCTACACTACACTTTCCTTACCCCTGCTGCCCCCACCAACTACACATTACTTCACTAACCCCTACTACAACTACACTACACTACACTACACTACACTACAGTATACTACACTTCCCTCACTAACATCTGCAGCCAACCCAAACTACACTACACTTCACTAAGTAACCCCTTCAGCCAACCCAAACAACACTACACTACACCCATGCTGCATCTCACCTGATCCTGTCGCCGCGATCCTCCCCTCCTCCATCTGCCTGTCATCACCCGAGAGTCGCAGCCGCCGTCATCTGAGGGTCCCATTAGGTGTCATCAGAGGGTCCAGCAATCCCATCCAGTATCCCCGCTCTTTAAGTGTCCAGGTTGCCGGATCCTCTTCGCTGCAGTCATGCTTGTATGCAGCCCCGGGGTGATCACGCGGTGATTACGCGCTGCCGGGGCCGCCTTCCTCCATAGTTACAGCGTCCTCTTCTTAGATACAGTGCCCCGTTCTGCGTGACGAGCGGCGCACGTGCGCCTGACGTCATGCGTGACCCCGGCGCACATGCGCCGCTCGTCACACAGAAGGGGGCACTGTATCTAAGAAGAGGACGCCGTAACTATGGAGGAAGGCGGCCCCGGCAGCGCGTAATCACCGCGAGCCTGCATACAAGCATGACTGCAGTGAAGAGGAGCCGGCGACTTGGACACTTAAAGAGCGGGGATCAGTCGGGGATACTGGATGGGATTGCTGGACCCTCTGATGACGGCTGCTGCGACATTGGATGACGGCGGACAGACGAAGGAGGCTAGGATCGCGGCGGCAGGATCCGGTAAGTATGTTATGGGGCGAAAATACCGTACCTTTGGAATATAAGACGCACCCACTTTTCCCCCCCAGTTTTGGGGAAGAAAAAGTGCGTCTTATATTCCGAAAAATACGGTATCAATTACAATAACCCCTTATTTAACCTCCTTGGCGGTATGGACGGTATGGTCGTCCATGACCGCCGGAGGGCGCCACTCAGGCCCTGCTGGGCCGATTTTCATTTTTTTTTTTTTAAACACGCAGCAAGCACTTTGCTTGCTGCATGTTGGGGACGATTGCCACCGGTGCGCCGCTACCCGCCGTGTAACTAGGCTAGCTACATGATTTAAAAAAAAAAAAAAAAATATTCAAAAAAACCTGCTGCGCCGCCACCCTGGCGCATTTAATAGAACGCCAGGGTGGTTAATAAACTTTCTAAAACTGTAATTGTTTCTAAAACTGTCCCCTATGCTTTCTCAGAAGAAAATAGTTTACATTTCAACTTTTTGCACTACAGCGAGCAGCTACCGCTATTCTCACCTATATAACAAATTATTATTTCTCAGTAAATTTGCGCACACACACACACACACACACACACACACACACACACACACACACACACACACACACACACACACACACACACACACACACACACACACACACACACACACACTTATCTAAACCAAAACCTAAACCAGGTTAAGGTTAGGCACCACCAGGGAAGTATTAGGCTTATGCACCACTGGGGGGAGGGGGGGTGTCTTATGGGTTACGGACCACCAGGGTGGTCTTACGGCTAGGCACAACTGGGGGGGGGGGGGGGGGGGGCAGGCACCACTAGGGGAGAGTTCTGTGTGAGAGTAGGGAGAGGTTAGGCTATAGTAAAAGATCGGTAAGTATTACCGTATTTGGCGCCGTATAAGACACACTTTTTCTCCCCAAAAAGTGGGGAGGAAAAAGTCCCTGTGTCTTATACGACAAAGGCAGAGAATCCCCGACTTACGAATGCCCGCCAATACGAACCGCCGACCCGGCGCCATCGGGGATTCCCTGCCTTTGTCCCCGCTGTGCCTAGCTTGCCCCCTGCTTGCGTCTCCTCCCTCCCCCTTATGTCTCTGTGGCCCCCCGTGCCAACAGTGGCAACAGCTTACCTCCATCTTGCCCGCGGCGATTGAAGACATCCGGCTTCTCTGTGCGGCTTCCTCTAGTGCCGGGCTTCTAATGACGCATCATCAATGACACGTTATTAGAAGCCCGACACTAGAGGAAGCCGCACGGAGAAGCCGGATGTCTTCAATCGCCGCGGGCAAGATGGAGGAGGTAAGCTGAAGCCGCTGTTTGCACTGGGGGGGGGGGGCACAGACACAAGGGGGAGGGAGGAGACGCAGGCAGGGACACGAGCCAGGCACAGCGGGGACACGGGGGCTGACAAATAGACACAGGGCGCTGACAAATAGACACAGGGGGCTAACAGAAGGACACAGGGGGCTAATGGCCCATACTCACGGGCTACAATTGTCGCCGTAATCACGTGGCGCGCGCGTGTTGCGGCGACAGGTCGCCTGTGAGTATGGCGCGCGCACCCCGAACCATCGCTTGTTGCTGCTGTCGCTAGGCGATTGGCGCGGTCAATCGCCTGGCGACAGTTGCCGCCGCAACAGTCGCTAGTCCGCGTGTGTATGCGGACTAGCGACAGCAACCTCTATGGAGAACACGGAGCTTCCGGCAGGGGCAGGGAGGGAGGAACGTCGGCGACAGCTTCCGTCGCACCGCTGATCCCTCTTCCGCGTGTGTACGCGGAGGGACCTGGCGACGAGCTGTCGCCGGCCTGTCACGCACATGCTCACGTGTGCTAGCGACAGGCCACAAATGTAGCCCGTGAGTATGGGCCATAACAGGAGGACACGGCAGACAAGAAGACACAGGGGGCAGACAAGAAGATACAGGGGGCTAACAGGAGGACACAGGGGGCTAACAGGAGGACACAGGGGCTAACAGGAGGACACAGGGGCAGACAAGAAGATACAGGGGGCTAACAGGAGGACACGGGGCTAACCGGAAGACACAGGGGGCTAACAGGAGGACACAGGGGACAGACAAGAGGACACAGGGGGCTGACAGGAGGACACAGGGGTCTAACAGGAGGACACAGGGGTCTAACAGGAGGACACTGGGGAGATCAGGACATGGATGGACAAGGGGGTCACACCAGAGGACACAGGGAGGAGACATGGGGCATACAGGACACATGAGGAACATAGGAGGACACCATTTGGGGGAGGACATGTACAAGATGCTCCTGATATATAGACGCTCCAGACCAGGTTTCGATCATTTTTTTTCCCCTGATTTTTGCCCTCGAAACCTGGGTGCGTCTTATATGGTAGATATTTGACTATACGAATGAAGTAGTACAATATCAGTAAATTAAACAATATTTTATTACTTTTACTGTTCCTCATTTTAGTAAACGTAAGAATAGAGGTTACAGTGGGGAATAGTAGATCAGTATCAAACACTATTTTACATCCTGGTGCCCATTTTACTAAAAGATAACTAATATATAGTATAATATCTCCATAGTATAATAAATGTAGGATGTTTTGGACGCAGGGCATGCATTTTCAGCCTAATAGAGGTGGTGCACGCCTGAGCGATTAACCAGTCAATTGCAGCATGTTTTTAGGGATGTGCAACCCCCCCCTTTTGATAACTTTAATATAGTTTATATCTGGCACCCTTTTATAATCGGAGCCTTTATTATATGCACAGAGATGGCGGCTGTGTGTTCCTACCACTTCAAGTTTCCTTTGGCTACTGGGCCATCCAGCGGGGAACAGGAGCAACCCTAGATGTCCAGGGATTAAGCGGCCTCACGGGATTTAAGGAAGTCCCAGTTAAGTACCGAATCTGAGGCTTCTTTCGTGTCTTTTAGTGTCTAGTTTAGTATATTCAGATTCATTGGATGTGTAGGTTCCCTTTAAACACAGTTAGGGAAAAATGGATTGCCCATATGATTTTTATGCTTTTAAAATGTATATCTGTGCCAGCTATCCAAGAAAAAGCAACAAAATTGGACATGCGCAAGAAAAAGCAGGAAAATTGGACATGTAAACAAGTACATTAACAATGCAGTTCTAGTCTGTAATGTGGTGCCCATAACTGAATGGAATTCAGTTCTGGGCACCACATTACAAAAAAGATATTGCAGTTTTAGAGCAGGTGCAGAGACGAGCTACAAAATTGATACGTGGGATGGAAGGTCTCACTTATCAAGAAAGGTTAGATAAACTGGGTTTATTTAGTCTAGAGAAAAGACGCCTTAGAGGAGATCTAATTAACATGTATAAATACATCAGAGGGCAATATAATAGCTTGGCGGATGAGCTTTTTGTCCCTAGGCCTTCTCAAAGGACTAGAGGACATGATCTGCGCATGGAGGAAAAACGTTTTAGCCATTTATTTAGGAAAGGGTTCTTTACAGTAAGATTGATTAAGATGTGGAATGCATTGCCACAGGAAGTCGTTATGGCAAACTCTATACCTGCATTTAAAGGGGGCTTAGATGCTTTCCTTGCGTTGAAAGACATCCATGGCTACAATTACTAGATTGTGCCTAATGATGTTGATCCAGGGATTTTATCTGATTGCCATCTGGAGTCAGGAAGGAATTTTTCCCTTTTGGGACTAATTGGACCATGCCTTGTGGGGGTTTTTTCGCCTTCCTCTGGATCAACAGGGGTATGTGGGGGACGGGCTGGAGTTGTACTTTGTACTGGTTGAACTCGATGGACGTATGTCTTTTTTCAACCAAAATAACTATGTAACTATGTAGTCAAAATTCTAACACTGCACTAAAGACAACAAGAGGCTGTACTTGCTAGTCCTTGCATCCTTTTAGAGTTGTTTAGTAGACAGTGCGACGGAGCTGTACAAATGACAGTAACCTGTGATCTTTGGTTGCTCTGGGCTGCTGCACTTTCTAAATCATTGCTTTACATGGCTTTATTGAATTCGCTCCATAAATGGTTTCATTCTTGAAAAGAATCAAGGCCCGTTTACACTGCAAGCATTGTATCTGCCTTCTGCTGTGTTACACATCACAGCCATGTGTAGGAATACAGCAACATTTTTGTATTGCTATAGTGCTTATCCACACCATAGCATTGTGATGCAACGGAGCAGACAGAAGGTCTCTTTTCCATGGACTGCTAAACTGCACATGTTTCGACCAGTCTACCGGCCACAACGGCCAATTGGATGCAATTAAAATACAGCTGAATGGCCACATTCGTGTCAGCGCTGAACATGTGGTGGCATTACCAGGTGGGAAAAAGCATCTCATGTTGTGCTTAGATGCAACTCCATAAAGAGGGGGCTCCTGTCCACTACCCCTGCGGACTGTTAGCAAGAGCCTGGCCGGTGGATGGGAGCCGCTAACAGGCAGTGAATTCACCACCTATCAAACTTGTGGAAAAAAGGCAGAAGTTCTACCTGCTGTATTTTTGGTTTGTTACCACACCTCTTCTGAAGTATGCATGTGGCCATATAAAAAGGACTGTATATGGTTCCACATTATCAGTCTGTGTAATAAAGCAGTTATTTTTATATCTGTTGATCTTTAAAACTACGGTATGAGTGCCCTCTCTTGTGCCTAACACCAGCTGCTCCTTACAGCCTTGTACACATGCAGGCCTAAACTCGGTAGAGAAGGCTGGTCGGGGTTGTCTCTGCTGAGAATGTAGTGCCAGTACAGCCGCCCCAATGAGTCAGTGAAACTTCTTTAGTGTGCATGAATGCATTGTTCCCCTCAGTACCTTGCCTTCCCAGAAGCCACCCAGTTATCCCTCCTCTTTCCATAGCAACCAAACGTGTTGTTATGCTGTAGGCTAGTGCCGTGCCTGTACAGCAATCGGCCATGGACTGTCAGGAATGAGTCCTAACCCCTATGGGTGACATGAATTTTGCATGAGTATCTACCTTTAGAAAAGATTAAAAAGTCAGAGCAGCATACAGCTAGCTTTACCTTTTTAAGGCCTCTTTCCCACCAAGACGTTGCGTTTTAGGGGACGTTATGGTCGCATAACATGCCCCTAATGCAACGCCTGGTGGTGTTGGAGGAGGACGCCAGAGTGAGCCGCGTTATGCAGCTCTCAAAGCAGCCGCTCCAGGATAGTGATGGGAAGTCCGGATCTTTTTAAAGCAGTAGGATCAGCCATACTATGCCAGTGAAAAAAATACACATATATAAGTAGATAAATACTTGATCTACTTACATAACACATGTATTGTACTGTCCACGTTTTGATTTCAGTGAATGTTATATAGTAAATGATGAGAATTCTGTTAGTGGTGGGGGCCATGTCTTTTGCCCACAGTTAAGGCTAACTCGTGATGTAATTTCTGCCCTTTTCTTTTTTCTTGTCTCCTCCAATCGCTGAGTCACCTCAGCCTTGCTTGTAAACACAAGCGAGTAGGGGATTAGGTTTCAGATAAGCAGCTGGCAGAGAAATAAAGGAAAGAGGAGGAATACATTATAGATAAAAAGAACCCCCAGCATGCAATTCTTTGGCACCGACTACTAAAGGGCCAGTGCTCCTTAAGTATGTGATAACTCCAAATCATAACAGCAGAAAAAGTTTTGAAAGTTTTGAATGCAGGATTAGCATCTTTATGACTTAATGCTCTCAGACCAGTTGCTGTTGAAATTAGATTTTTATGGTGACGATACCGCTTTAAGGATTCGGATCATTCAAATCGGATCATTGAAAAGATCCGGATCTTTGAACCGAATCATTTTACTAGGGAAGTAGACTGGGTGAAAGGACTAGCCGGACAGGACTTTCCCTGCACTGTACATTCTGTATATTCCTGTTTCTTCCAGACAGACATCCACTGTGAACCGAATCTTTCATTGTGATGATCTGGATGATTCCACTCACAAAAAAGATCCAGATCAAATGAACGATTAGTTCATGATCCGGACAACACTACAAGTCCCACCACCAGTCTCCACAGTGCAGTGAATATTAATTAGCCATGTGGCTAGTCACTGAGCATGTGCAAACAATCTAACGCAGCTCTATAGCAGTATAACGTACAGCATGCTGCACTTTCATTTAACGTGCAGCGTTCTACCCTAACGCAACGTGGGCACTGTGAACAGCACATTGATTTTACAGTGCTGTGAGTTAGGCTGCGTTACTGACTGCTGTAACATGGGACTTTAACGTCCCACTGTGAAACCAGCCTGAGTGTTAAAGGGGTTCTGTGGGGTATGAAAAAAAAAAAGGCACTTACCTGGGGATTCAACTACCCCCTCCCCCCAGCTATTAAGTCTCACGCCGTCACTGAAGCCCTCTTCGTTCGCCGCCGGTGACCTGCTAATTATTTGTCTAACTAGACGAATAGCATTGCGGGTGAGCGTCATCAGAAGCTTCAAGTTTTCTTGTACTGCGCCTGCTCAGTAAGCTCCCAAGGATGCGCGCGAGAGCGAGGACGTCTAGTTAGACGAATAATTAACAGGTCACCGGCAGCAAGGAACGGAGGGGGCTTTCTCAGCTTGGCCTATTTTAAAACTTCAGTTCACATTATGTCCACTGCTTTGCATTTTTACAGTCCAGGTGTGCACACATTTTTTTAAAATCCCACTCATTTAGTAAATGGTACGCCAACACTCCATTGTGCTGGGGCCCCTGTGCAATGAGAGTGCATTTGTTAAAATGGATGTGTTATGGTTCTGCATTGTGTGACTATGGCTCAGTCATTGAAGCTTGCTAAAATCAAAAAAGCACATTGTGTATGTAAATATACACTATATATTATTATTGAACCCTCTCACATTCCAGCCAATATAGGTCAGGCTAAAACTTTTTTTTTTACATGTATTTAAAAATAGATACGTAAATATATACTATATACTATTTATTATTATTGAACCCTCCCCTTCCAGCTAATACAGGTCACACTAAAGCGAAACGCAAATACACTGAAAGGTTTTAAAAAAAGCACTATGCAAAAAAATGCATGGTTTTATGCATTGCCTAGTATGCAGGGCTGTGGAGTCGGTACACAAATTTTCCAACTCCTCAGGTTAGAATTTCACCTACTCCTCGACTCCTAATTTGCATATTACAATCTTGCTGATTGAAAGTATGTAACATAAAATGCATCTCTTAAAGAGGAACTCCAGTGAAAATAATTTAATATAAAAAGGTGCTTATTCTTACCATAATTATGTATACATGATTTAGTCAGAGTTTGCTCATTGTAAAATCTTTCCTCTCCCAGATTCACATTCTGACATGTATTACATGGTGACATTGTTACTGTGGGCAGATTATGTAGCTGTTCTGGCTTTAACAGACAGCTATAAACAGCCATTTCCTGTGTGTGTCATTGTTACATTGTGGCAGTTTGCCCAGAGTACCGTACGGTACCAGAGCCTCTTGTGGGAGGGGTTTCAGCACAAAATCAGTCATACAGCGCACCCTGATGGTCTGTTTGTGAAAATCATTATATTTTTCATGTAAAAGTGGGTATCAGCTACTGATTGGGATAAAGTTCAATTCTTGGTCGGAGTTTCTCTTTAACTGCCAACTCTTAGAAATTTTAAAAGACAACTGAACTGAGAGGGATATGGAGGCTGCCATAGTTAGTTACCTGGCTATCCAGCTGATCTTCTGCCTCTAATACGTTTAGTCATAGACTTAGGCCTCGTTCATATCATAGGCGCTTCCGTGCGCATTTCTAAGCACGTATGACGTGGTAACATGCAAGAACGGCAGAAGGGTATAGACAGTCCTTCTGGCGTTTACATCAAATGCGCTGCGCAGCAGTATGATGCGCCTGCGTACTGCTGCATGCATTCTGCCCGCAAGCGCAGAGCTGACCCATTCACTGTCATTGGATTGGATCAGCAGTGCAGCGGGTAGCAGCGCAGATGGCGTGCGATCGTACGTGTTGCGTTATGATTGCACGGCCATCTGCGCTGCATAGATGTGAACGAGGCCCAAAACTAGTCCCTGGTAAGAGTACTTGTAGAAGGTACAGACAGGAACAAACATCTATCAGGCCCTAGGCAATGTAACTGTGTGTACATGTAAGAGTGATGTGCAGGTACTCTGCAGGAGAATGAGGGGATTCTTCCTCTATTACACATTCTTCTTGCACAATCTGAATCAGGTTTATCGGTGATAGACAACACCTCTGTGATAAATGTGCACAACATTCTCAGTGGATTCCCTGCAGCTCTGTGGGGAGTGCATATGTAGAGTATAGTACTACTGTGTAACTTAAAGTAAATATGAGACAGATGAAAGTTTTATACATACCAGGGGCTTCCTCCAGCCCCCTTCAGGCTAATCAGTCCCTCGCTGTCCTCCTCCGCCACCTAGATCTTCTGCTATGGGTTCAGGCACTTGAGCCAGTCGGGCGTAGTGCGCTTGCACACACTCCGCCAGGAACGTACTACACCTGCACAGCACTATGGCGCAGATGCAGAAAGCTCCTGGCTGTGGAACCGGCGCGTGGCCGGACTGCGCTGACTGGCTGAATTCCTGGGACTCATAGCAGAGGATCCAGGTGGTGGACAGCGAGGGACTGATTAGCCTGAAGGGGGCTGAAGGAAGCCCCAGGTATGTACAGTTGTGTTCAAAATTATTCAACCCCCAATGCTGTAAAGGGTTTTAGGGAATTTAGTGTACATTTGTAATTGTGTTCAGAATGAAATCTTACAAGGACTTTTTAAAGAACCAAATGGAACTAAAGTCATTTTAGTTGCATTTGGTTCTTTAAAAAGTCCTTGTCAATTGTTTTTGTAATACAGTATTAAATGTTTTTTTTTTTGTGTGATTTCTTCATTGACTTTTATTCAACCCCTTAAAGACTACCACTCTTAAGCACAGAGGTTCATTCAAGTGTTTTCGATCAGGTATTGAAAACACCTGTGGATGTTACCAAGCAGCAATCAAGCATAACAAGCACCAATTAGGTATATTTAAAATGACTGTGATACTCAGCTCCTTCTAGACATTTACTGGTGTGTTTACAAACATAGTGAAGTCAAGAGAATGGTCCAGGAAGACAAGAGAAGGGGTGATTTCTCTTCACAGGAAGGGCAATGGCTATAAGAATATTGCAAAGATGTTAAACATACCAAGAGACACCATAGGAAGCATCATTCGCAAATTCAAGGCAAAGGGCACTGTTGAAACGCTACCTGGTCGTGGCAGAAAGAAGATGCTGACTTCAACTGCTGTGCGCTACCTGAAGCGCAAAGTGGAGAAAAGTCCCCGTGTGACTGCCGAGGAACTGAAAAAAGATGTCAGATGCAAGTACTGAAGTTTCAGCTCAGACAATAAGGCGCAAACTGCGTAATGAAGGACTCCCAGGCGCACCCCCCTGCTGTCTCCAAAGCATAAGAAGAGTCGACTGCAGTATGCCAAAAGTCATGTGGAGAAACCACAAACGTTTTGGGATAGTGTTCTGTGGACTGATGAAACAAAATTAGAACTGTTTGGGCCCATGGATGAACGCTATGTTTGGAGGAGGAATAACAAGGCCTATGAAGAAAAGAACACCTTACCTAATGTGAAGCATGGCGGGGGGTCAATCATGCTTTGGGGCTGTTTTGCTTCTGCAGGTACAGGGAAGCTTCAGCATGTGCAAGGTACCATGAATTCTCTTCAGTACCAGGAGATATTGAATGAAAATGTGATGCAGTCCGTCACAAACCTGAGGCTTGGGAGACGTTGGACCTTTCAACAGGACAATTATCCCAAGCATACCTCCAAGTCCACTAGAGCATGGTTGCAGATTAAAGGCTGGAACATTTTGGAGTGGCCATCTCAGTCACCACAAGACTTAAATCCGATGGAGAACCTCTGGTGGGACTTAAAGAAAGCAGTTGCAGCGCGCAAGCCTAAGAATGTGACTGAACTGGAGGCTTTTGCCTATGAAGAATGGGCTAGGATACCAGTAGATCGCTACAAAACAATTGTGTCAAGATATGCTTCACTTTTAAAAGCTGTTATAACTGGAAAAGGATGTTGTACTAAGTACTAAGAAAAAATGTCACTTGGGGGTTGAATAAAATTTATAATGATGTGAGCACAGAAAAGACATTTGTGGTTATTTCATTATAAATGTTATGTTATGTTATATTTGTCTGACTTACAAGTGCCTCTTGGATTTAATTGTAAACAAGATGACTGAAATGATCAAAATCAGTATCAAACTGGCCAAAACACTCAATTTTGAACACAACTGTATAAAACTTTTCATCCGTCTCAGGTACCCTTTAATCTGTAGTCATCAAATTTTAACATATCAAATTACCGTATACCGGTATTCTCGTTGGTGGAAGGCCGCCCCCGCCCCGCGTCTGCCGCTGCTATTAGCTTACTGTGCGGCTTTCTCTATTCCCCTCTCCGTCTCCCGGGCATGTAAATAGTTCACAGCAGCTCGCTCCACGGCGGCTGCTGTGTGATGACTGGAGGCAGAGCGGTTTCCATAGTAACGGCGATACACATCGCTGTTACAGGAAGCCGCTCTCCCTACAGCTTCCTGTCATCACACAGCAGCCGCCGTGGAGCGAGCTGCTGTGAACTATTTACATGCCCGGGAGACGGAGAGGGGAATAGAGAAAGCCGCACAGTAAGCTAATAGCAGCGGCGGGGGGGGGGGGGAGTTGGGTGAGGCGGGGGGCACTATACTAGCTATACTTGGGCACTAAACTAGCTATACCGAGCACTATACTAGCTATACTGAGCACTATACTAGCTATCTGAGCACTATACTAGCTATACTGGGCACTATACTAGCTATACCTGGCACTATACTACCTATACTGAGCACTATACCAGCTATACTTGGGCACTATACTAGCTATACTGGGCACTATACTAGCTATACTTGGGCACTATACTAGCTATACCTGGGCACTATTGTAGCTATACCGAGCACTATACTAGCTATACTGGGGCACTATACTAGCTGTACTGGGCACTATACTGGGCACTTCACTAGCTATACTGGGCACTACCTACCCATACTGGCCACTATACTAACTATACTGGGACACACTAGGGGGGGGGGGGGGGGGATCACGCAGCCAGCATTTCCTACCCCCGGCTTATATGGGGGGTCAATCATTTTTTCCTGGTTTTTCAGGAAAAAGTTGGGGGGGGGGTCAGCTTATATGCGGGTCGGATTGCTTGCGAGTATATACGGTATTTGATTTCATGAGCAAAAGGAGTGCATACATTTGCATAAATCAGCATCAACGCAGAATTATTTGCATCTCATTGACCATCTCTATTAGTAACACTGCTACACATCAGGCTTTATTCTTACAGCATAGATGTTATTTAGTATCTCTCTCTCTCTATATATGATATTCCTGTGTACACATCATATATACAGTCACAATCATATATGTACTGTATATCTGACTTTAAAAAATACGGGGACTGCTTTATTGAAGCAGCACAAATAACTATTTTTGATTGGTTTATTTCATTTTTGTGGGCTAAGCACAGCTATTACTGTATATTATTATTATTATTTAGTATTTATATAGCGCCGACATATTACGCAGCGCTGTACAATGTATATATATATATATCTTGTCACTAACTGTCCCTCAAAGGAGCTCACAATCTAATCCCTACCATTTCCATATGTCTATATATTATGTAGTGTAAGTACTGTAGTCTAGGGTCAATTTTAGGGGGAGCCAATTAACTTATCTGTATGTTTTTGGAATGTGGGAGGAAACCGGAGTGCCCGGAGGAAACCCACGCAGACACAGAGAGAACATACAAACTCTTTGCAGATAGTGCCCTGGCTGGGATTCGAACCAGGGACCCAGCGCTGCAAGGCGAGAGAGCTAACCACTACGCCACCGTGCTGCCCAATTCATAATTTATGACGACTATTATCTGAGAAATAGAACATTATCATATTTTTTATTTTAATTAGTTTAAATTCATTAGGAGTCGGAGCATTTTTTCCTTACACCAACTCCAGGTACCCAAAAATTGCTCTGACTCCCAACTTCTCAGCCCTGTTAGTATGCTCCTAGCCTCTAATAATTTTTAAAATCAATTATGTTCTTAGAAGCAGAATAAAAGGTTTCCGGTTATTTTTTGCAAATTTCTTTTTAGGCCGGCTTCAAACTGTGGGTGGGCGCCTGGGCGGTAGCGGTGGCCCAAAAACAGGCCTTTGGGGATTACTGCGTTGGTACGTGGTAATCCCTGTCTGGCAGCTGGCCAAGCATGACCATAGACTTGCATTACTTCTGGTCCACTGCATGTCGCCGCAGGGTAATGTAGGTTTTGCCTCGTGTCTGGGATGCGGTGAAAACGTCACTTCCGTTGCACAGATATGAAAGGCCCTATTTAGATTGGCCTGCGGTGGGATGCGGTAAAAATGCCACACTGCCCCAGTGTGAAAGGGCACTTAAGGCCAAGACTTGATCATTTTAAAATTATCCTTTACCTATTGAAGCATGAATTAAAAGTGGAAATAAAAGTGCAAGTTGTACAGAATTATAAAGTAAGAAAGAGACTAAAAGAGGTTTGAACTTTGCAGTCTGTGACTTCTGTAAGAAGACAGGAAAAGCATGAATTTGTCATAAAGGTGTCTCAGACAGGAGTAACAAGGCGATGGGTCTAACTCTCCTCACACCAGAAGAGTGAATATCATTACTGAGGTCCGTTTCCTTGTTTCAGCGGTTTCCTTCCCACCATTCTCGGTGACATTCATGCAAAAAAAAAAAAAAGCAAGATTCTTCTCAGATTATACTCTGACAGCAATAAAGATGAAAGGGAACCTGAAGCGAAAACTATAGAGGCTGCCATATTTTTCCTTTAATACAATACCAGTTGCCTGGCAGCCCTGCTGGTTTGTTTGTCTGCAGAAGTGTCTGAATCACAACAGAAACAAGCATGCAGCTCAGGGCCGGATTTACCATAAGGCACTGTAGGCACGTGCCTACAGGCGTCTGAAGCTGGAAAGGCGGCTCACTTCCCTCCCTCCTTCCCTATACAGAGTCCTGATGAGAGCATAAATGAGCGGTTACTCACCCTGCTTTCAGCATTGTCCCTCAGTCAGGGGCACCTCTTGCTATCTAATACTGAGGTTCCACTAACTACCTACTTGGGGGCACCCCTAGCTACTTAACATTGAGGGTACCTCTGGCTTCCTAATACTAAGGGGCACCTGTAGCTACCTATGATGGATAAGGGAAGTAAGGTGACAGCTGAGACAGCCAGCAGTTGGGTAGGGGTTGTAGGTTCATGGAGAGCAAAGTCTAAGGTGCCAGGACATCTACACCTTTGGGCTATTGTGAGGTAAATCCGGGCCTGATGTAGCTAATCTTGTCAGAAACACCTGATATGCTACATGCTTGTTCAGGGTCTGTGGCTAAAAGTATTAGAGGCAAAGGATCAGCAGGCCAGCCAGGCAACTGTTATTTAACCACTTGAGGACCTAGCCTTTACCCCCCCTTAAGGACCAGCGCTGTTTTTTCAGATCTGTGCTGGGTGGGCTCTACAGCCCCCAGCACAGATCAAATGACAGGCAGAGCGACCAGATCGCCCCCCTTTTTTCCCCACTAGGGGGATGATGTGCTGGGGGGGGGGGTCTGATCGCTCCTGCATGCTGTGGGTGGCGGGGGGGGGGGGGGGCACCTAAAAGACCCCTCCACCGCAAGATTCCCCCTCTCCCTCTTTTCCCTCCCTGCCCGAGAGAGATCGGAGGCTGCACAGGAACGGATCTGTCCTGTGCAGCCTCTAACAGGCTCCCCGCTGTCATGTGACAGCGATCCCCGGCCGCTGATTGGCCAGGGATCGCTGATCTACTACAACGCTGCTACTGTAGCAGCGTTGTAAAAATGTAAACAAAGCGGATTATTTCCGCTTGTGTTTACATTTAGCCTGCAAGCTGCGATCGGCAGCCCGCAGGCTATTCACGGAGCCCCCCGCCGTGGTGAAATGACAGGAAACAGCCGCTCACGCGAGCGGCTGCTTCCTGATTGATTGAACTGCGTCGCTGGTCCTGCAGCTGCCACTTTGCCGACGCGCGTTATGAGTGCGCGGTCGGCAAGTGGTTAAAATGAAATCATATGCCAGTCTCTATATAGCTCAGCTTCAGGTTCCAATTAGAGGGGAAGGAGCGGTGTATTGAAATGATCTACACAAGTTGTCAGTTTTGAAGGAATGAAGGAGGGAGTGCTCAATAGTGCATTAATGGTTTCTGTAGGCCAGTTTTACACCTGGCCATAACATTGCGGTGCGATGCTCTGTCCCCATCTCATTGCCAAAAACGACATTGATATGACCCTGCAGCAGAGTGCGCTGACAGGTTCATATACATAGCGCTGCCCCTCACCCAGTGACGTACTCTCCGCTGGACAGGAAGTAAGTCACCGGGATTACCACTGTATTTGCGTTGTTCTGCGAATGCCGCTGCACCACCAAGTTTAACATTTCTGCGTCACCCTTTTACTTCTGTGCATTCCATCACCACAGAAGGCCGACACGTCATCTTTACGGCGGGACCAATTGGGGACTGTAGCCACAACGTAATAGGGTGAGCCCCATAGACTTTGCGCCAGGCCCCATTGACTCATTTCTGTTGCGTTACCCTGCAGTGCACCACAATAAAATCGTCGTATTGTAAAAGGGGCATTAATCTACATAAAAAAAAGTATATCACGGAGATGTCTCTGCTGCTGGCCACAGCGTTTGAGAGCTGGAGAAGGACGACAAAGTCCTATTGATTGATATATGCACAATTGAATCTACTTGTAAGCGAGATACTTTTTTATGCAGATTAAAGAAACCCAGTTGATGCACTTGAGGCCTCTTGCACACTAGATGCGATTCCGATTTTTGAATCTGATCCGATTTTGGATTCCGATTAAAAAATGTACTGCATGCTGTTCCTTCTTCCGGTCAGATTCTACTTGCCCAATACATTGTAGCAGCACATAGAGAACATATACAGGGTGCAAGATTTGTTAGTGCGCATGAGACTTTTTGTAACTTAACGTTTTGGCTGGAGTTAGGCTTCACTAATTTCTTAAAGAGACTCTGTAACAAAATGTTCAGCCTTATTTCTTCTATCCTATAAGTTCCTACACCTGTTCTAATGTGGTCTGGCTTGCTGCAGCCTTTTCTAGTTGCACTGTCTCTGTAATAAATCTAATCTTTCCTTTGTCAAGCCTTGTCGAGGCAGAGAGGAATGCACTGCTCTGCTGTGATAGGGAGAAGTTATACACACCTCCACGCCCCCTGCAGGCTCTGTGTGTGTGCTGTGTGTATGAGTCAGACAAGGTCTCTGCTCACAGCCAGCGTCTGCAGGCTCAGGAGCTGTGACCTTGTGAACAGCTGTGTGTGTGGAAAGATCAGTGTAGAGCCCAGACAAGCAGCTAAGGCAACAAGTGGTGTAACATTCCAGCAATCAAATCACATTTGAGAGGAGCCTCTGCAAACAGGCACCTGCTCTGATGATGTATTTTCTGCTTGGCGGCCATCTTCAGCGTTTACAAAAACAATGAATAAAACTGATTTTATCACCAAGAAAGCAGCAGGGAGCAGCGAAAATGTCACAGAGGGGGCTAGGAGAAGACAATAAACAGGCTGGTACGTTTATGTAAGATTTTCATAGTACAGATCTTTAAACTACGTATAAAAATGCTAGATTAAACTCTGCCGAGTTGTCCAATAAAAAGACCACCTCAGATGAGAATTTCTGTGTACAGGAGCCCCTTGACACTACATAGAGATCCGACAGGCTGGATTTTCAGCAACGTCTGAGCGATGCATACATGTAAAACGGCCCCCCCAAAAAACTCATCTGGCTGTGGCAAATATCCCACCGGCATTAATTACTATTCCTCCTCCAAGACACCGTCCAGTGGGGGTATAATGCCGTTCAGCTTCCAGCTATTTCTGGTGGGTAAATTGAGCTGTTTTTATTGTAATTAGGGTGCCGTCTTTTGCCGGTGCCTAAATTACTCACATTATGGCCTATGGTGGCGTCCAAGTGTCCTTGGTCATGCCCTTTTTACCTGTCTCTCTGTGCAACCTCATAGTGCATTGTTTTTCACACTTACCCTGCCCTACAGAATCTGTTCAGTCGTGTGCTGTGCGTTGTCTCTCCTCCTTTCTCCGTATTAACATAAGCGTTGCTAGCCTATAGGCCTTCTGTTTGTAGACACTTATCTGTGCCAAGGAGTAGATTTCAGCATGCCAACTCCGTTCACTCCCACTGCAGTTGTGCTGCCGCCACAGCTACAGTCTGAGCTCTGTGCACCAGTCAGAAGTACACACATAAGTGAAAGAGCCCTTAGGGAAAGAATCTTTTAGGGCTCGTTCACACTGGAGGCGTTTTTGGATTTTTGTTAAGCGCCTGCGACTTTTCAAAATGTCCTGAAAGTGCTTACACCATGCTATCCTATGCGCTAGTTCATATTAGGGCGATCAGTCTGCTTTCCGCTCAGAGAAGAGCTGCCTGTACCATTTTCGGGGCAATTTTGCTACAATGGAAGGTATAGAAAAAACGCAAAACGCTCACAAAATTGCTTTGTGCAGCGATTGCATTCGCGTTTTTAAGTATAAATAGATTGTATTTATTCTTTTCCGGATCAAAGAGTTCACTTCCTGACTGACAAAAGGAAGTGAAAAAACTGAATCGCTCTGCAAAAACGTCTACAAAAACGCTTACCAAAAACGTCCAAACAGAAATCAATCACCGGGAAGAGGAAAAAAAAAATTGCCACTACCCGCCGCCCAAACCCCCCTTCCCTAGACCCCGTGCGCAGCCTGGCCAATCAGTGCCAGGCAGTGCTGAGAGGTGGATTGGGACTCCCGTCATCATGATCGTCGCCATGGCAACGGGGGAAGCCAAGCAGGAAATCCCGTTCTGAACGGGCTTTCCTGCTTGCTCTGATCGGAGGGGGGGGGGGGGGGATGTAGCTAGCTACATGATTTAAAAAAAATAAAATAATAAGTGCTACGCTGCCCCCTGGCGGTTTTAATTGACCGCCAGGGAGGTTAAAGAAAACCTGTAGGTGAACAAAGTTTCTATTTGGGCTCGTTCACACCTAGGGCGTTATTGCCCTTTTTTCAAGTGCCGGCGATTTTGAAAATTGCCCTAAAAAGCTTGTGCAATGATTCCCTATGAGAGTGTTCTCATCTGAGAGGTTTGTTTCCGTTCCGCTTAGCAAAGCGCTGCCTGTCCATTTTCTGAGCATTTTTGCTCAATAGAAGATATAGGGAAATCGCGTCAGGAAGTGAAAAAAGCTGAATCTGCAAAAGCGCTTAAAGCACTGTTAAGAAAAAAAAAAAAAACCAGCGCCCACCCAAGCACCAGGAGGGATAACCCCCCCCAAATCGCTGGCATCAGCGATTGTGATTTTAGATGTGAACAATGCCTAAGGGTACTTACCCCATCCCACTCCTTTCCATTCCTGTCCCATCCGCAAAAACAGTCGACGGCTCACGCATGCACAGTAGTATGAACCCGCTTGAACTTTGGTGGAAAAAAGCCATACTGGATTAGGTTCATGCTACTGTGCAATAGCACAGCTGAAACAAACTCTGCTTTTTTCAATGAAGCCCAAGCGGGTCATTGCTACTGCGCAGTTACGACGAGCTTTGGGAGCACACAGAGCTGGGAGGCCGGCAGGGTCTAGAATCTAATTTTAAACTTTCAGGTTTACTTTAAAAATCCAGCACACATTTGAATCCTTTTCTGTGTTTAGGCTTCTTGCACACCAAGACGTTGTGTTAGGTGCCACGTTAAGGTCGCATAACGTGCACCTAACACAACGTATGGTGCTGCAAAAGCCGACGTTAGAGTGAGCCGCGTTCGGCGGCTCGATTCCTTATAATGTCTCCCAGAGTGGCGCTGATTGGCCAGCGGGACCACGTGATGCGGAGCGAGACACTCCGCATCACGTGGTCCCGCCGGCCAATCAGCTGCCGCCAGTGCAGTGAATATTAAGTAGCCATGTGCGCGGCTACTGTAGCTGGCTCTCCCCGCCTCCTCTCCGCCCCCCACTGCGCATGTGCAAACAGTCTAACGCGGCTATAGCCGCTCCAACGCCGTAGCATGCTGCACTTTGCACCGAACGTGCAGCATTACATGTAACGCAACGTGGGCTGTGTGAACAGCCCACTTGTGTTACATTGCTGTGCGTTGGGGGAGCGTTACAGGCGCACTAACGTGCGCCTGTAACGTCTTGGTGTGTAAGCAGCCTTAGACTTTACTGTTCATAGTATTCAATATCAGTTGCCTTCATACTACATGGAGTTGGTAAGATTGGCCAATCAAAACTGAAGGTGTGTACCAGACTTTAGACTTTCCTCAGTTAAGACTACTGTTCCTGAACATCTTGGGTGAAAATCTAGCTTGTTTAGCTAAATCACCAAATAAGCACTAATGTTCACACCTCTCACTCGCAAGAGTCCTTCCATCTCCATAGAACAGAACAGGCTGCTAGCATAGCTGCTGGAAGATTTCTGCACAGGGGAAAGCCGGTAAACGGCTTACCCTGCTCCTGCACAAGTCCCGGCGGCGTTAATTACCATTCCCTCTCCAGGCCACCATGGATAGTGGCGGAAAGACGTAATTCGGCTTTCAGCTATTGCTGGTGGCTTTTTGTTTTGTAGTGATTAGTGCTCCGTCTTCTGACGGCACCCAAATCAGTCACTGAGCGCCGCTATAGCCGTAGTTCCTATGGTGGTGCCGGCTGCGCCCAAATCCCCTGCGCTTTTATTACAGCGCTCGGCCTGCTAGGATAAAAAAAAAAAAAAAAGGGTTGTCGAGGCCAAGGTCTCCATTTTGAACTTTGTTACTTTATGTACTTGTTTAGCTATTTTTTAGAAATATGATTGGGTGTACATTCCCATTGGGTTTTGGTACCCTAAAAATATTTTTTTCTAGCGACACAGGAACTTTCTTCAGCATCTCTTTCTGAAACAAGTTTAAAGTGTACCAGAGACAGTAATATAGAAAGATTTGATACTTACCTGTGCCTTCCTCTAAGTCCCTCGCCGTCCTCCCACGGTCTGCCTTTCCGACGCAATTGGCCCCAATAACTGGTTCTGTCGCGTCAGTCGGGGGCTTCTGTGCACCTCCCATGTATGTGCAGAAGACTCCGACTGACGTGACAGAACCAGTTACTGGGGCTGATTGCGCCTGAACAGCAGACCGCGGGAGGATGGCGAGGGACTCACATGTGCTTATGGGGCTGGAGGAAGCCCCAGGTAAGTTAAGTTTTTCTATATTACCGTCTCTAGCTTGAAGTTTCCATCCCTTTCTGTAAAATCTGAGACTAATGCAGTTGGGTTACTTTGAACTTTGTCGGAGGCTGGGAAACAAATTCCAGTTTTAAACCCTGAGTGTTGATGCTCAGAATAAACTTGTTTGTTATGGTTTGCCAAAAGGGAAAGAAATTTGTCAACTTGCCTCCGACCTGCAGACATTGTTAAGACTGTCTATTTTCAGCTCCAGATTGCTTTTGCTTTGCTTTAACCGGTGTTTGATTTTGCCACTTCTTTCCAGTTTGTTGCTTATTTTTGATATTTTTTTTTCTTCCTGAAGACACAAATTCCTCATAGGACACTTTCTTCTTTCTTATTAGGATGCTTTAGTAAGCACCTCCTCTAAACCTGATCCCGGTTTCCTGGATCACAGCAACTGACAGTTGATGGACACTTATTAATAGTATCCATTCACACTGTGAGGCCTGGAACCCACTGCAAACCGCAAACGCTAAACGCAACCGCTAGCAATTTGTAACAGCGGTTTGCAAGCGGATTCATGCGCGTTTGCGGTCGCGTTTTGCAACATTGTATTTTTTTGCCCAGCGGGTGCGTAGCGTTTTGCGGTTTGCGGTTTTATCCTGATTGGTCGTGTGAATAATTTTTCATTTTGTTACATTGCGCTGCACCGCAAAACGCTAGCAGAACCGCTCAGTTTAGGTTTTGCTGAGCGTTTCCACTAGCGTTTCAATACTTTACATTGAAGCGCTAGCGCTCCCAAAATGCTGCAGGTCCTGCGTTTGCGTTTCTGAGAAACGCAAACGCTCCTGTGGAAGTTGCCCCATCCATTAACATTAGCACAGCGTTTTGGCAAACTGCTAGCGTATCGCAGTGCTGCCAAAACGCTGCTAAAAGCGCTCCTGTGGGTTCCAGCCCTGAGGGTAGGAACCCACTAGCGTGTTTTTGGCATGGTTTTGGAATCAACGGCGATTCCCCAAAACACTTTGCCAATTTAAATAAGTGAAGGGGAACCCATTAATGCGATTGCGATTAGGTGTGATCACAATCGCAGGACATGCATCATTTTGAGCGTTCAATGCAAAGTATATAAGCACTGCATAAATTGCTAAATAAAGCGATTATGGAGCACTTTGGGGGCTGAGCGATCATCTTTAAATAAAACTTTAATATACGGGTCTCTGTATTTCCTTCTCCGTCTGTAGCCCCGCCCCCTAAAGGAAGAGGTCAAAGGCGCTTCTCTGATTGATCATAGAGAAGCACCTATGACCGCTTCCTTTAGGGGATGGGCTAAGGACGGAAGGAGGCCGTCTGGTAAGTATAATTTTATTCAAACCTAATTTTTTTTTTTTAAACGCAAATCATAAGTGCTGTACACATTAATGTACAGTTCTTGCAAACGTTGGGTATTCGCTGCCCCAAACACCCTAGGAATCCCTGCTGTGATTTTAAAGTACTGCAGCAATTCCTAGTGGGTTCCAGGACTTAATCTGAAACATATCAATTCTGATAAAAGCTACTCAAAAATCCAACCTGCATATTTTTTTACCTGACAGTGGATGTGTTTAAAAAAGGTGCGTACACATGCACTACCAGCGGTCAGACCCTGCTGCTGGACAGACTTTTAGTCGACAGACTGATATGGCCGTTTCTGAACAATCCGAAACAGCCTTGTCAGTCCGCCGACAGGGCGTACACACGCACTACTGTCGGCTCAACATCTGCCCAGCGGGAGGGTCTGACGGACCAGTCATTGCCGCTGGTGGTGCGTGTGTACGCACCTTTAAAGCACATGTGCTCTGGACTTCAACCAGACACATAAGGGCCATTTCACACTGAATAAACGAAAACCTAATTTGTGTAAATACTAATGCATCAAACAGATACGTTTTTGTTGGGCATCAGTTTTTAATCTGTGACCCTTTGTTCCGTTTGCACAAGGTCAGTCAATGTAATACATCCGTCGATCTGGGAAAATTGCTACCTCCCCAAACTTGCAGTACGTAAGGTGGAATGGGCCAAACGGAACAATGGGGTCAATTCATAAAAGGCTTTGCGGTAAAATTCATAAACATTTTCACATCTGCGATAGAGGTGTGGTGTTTGAGGTCGCATTCACAGTGGGACGTTATGGTCACACATTAAAGTCTTATAACGCAGCTTACCGCACTGCAATGCTAATCCTATGGGCCCGTTCACAGTGCGACGTTAGTCACATAAAAAAAAATGTTGCGTTGTGGTAACTCACTGCTTGCAGTGCGTTACCTCTTAACGTAGACACGTAGCAACTTTAACGTCGCATTAAACCGCAACGTCCCACTGTGAATATAGCCTTACCGAAGTAAACTGTTGGTAATGAGAAGAGTTTTGTTACATTCTTGTTCTCTGTGCAGAGACAGCATTAAGAGGCATCCCCAACTTCCCTTTAGATGTGCAGGTTTTGTTATACTGCCTCTGTTTTCCCTGAATCTGTCTATTAGTCTTTAACAATTTATTTAAAGTGTACCAAAGCTGAAAATGAAAAAGATTTTATACATACCTGGGGCTTCCTCTAGCCCCATTCGCCTGGATCGCTCCCACGCCACCGTCCTTCGTTGCCCGCAGCTACGAGAACTGGGTCACCACACTTCCGTCAGTCGGAGCCAGTCTAGCGTAAGAGAGCACTGTTTGCGTATCTCTCCAGCAGCAGCTGGAGAGATATGTAGAGGGCGCACTTCTCCTGCGTAGGCTGGCTCCGATGACATCAGGGATGGGACCCGGTTCTCGTAGCTGTGGACAGCGGAGGATGGCGGCGTGGAAGCGATCCAGGCGGATGGGACTGGAGGAAGCCCCAAATATGTATAACATCTTTCATCTTGGAGTACCTTTAATTGCCACAGCTTAGAAGAACTTCAAGAAACTTTACACATGCCAGGCTTTCTGATGTGAAATACACATCTTAAAAGCAGGAACACAAGAGGTTAAACACAGCCTAAGGTATTCACAGGAAGCCTGGTTTGTTCCGCTCTAACTGCTGCTGCCTGGGGTAGATCTCACTGCTTCTCCATTAACTTTGCTCTTATCACCACTTCAAAGCCGGCAGTATTTTTCATGCCATTACCACCTGCTCTAATCTTTATGAATTGACATTTACTGACGTGTTGGGAGGTGTTTACCGCACAAGTCGGTAATTTACCGCACTGCTTGGGAATTTCATCTTTTCATGCCGTAACTGTTTTTTATGAATTAAAGTTTTGCTAAGTGCACCGTAAAGTCAGCTGTTTTCAGCATTTTTACTGTCTGGGGTAATGCTTTATGAATCAACCCCAACGTGAACAGATCTTGATACCTTAGGATATGTTCACATCCATTAGGATAATGTACTAGTATGGCCCACTAAACAGACAGTTTTTACTAAATAGCTGCACACTTTGATACTGTTCAGACAAGTGTCTCTCTCTTTCATGTAAGATAATCAAACAATACAATCGAGGTGGAGATTATTATTATTATTATTAAGTATTTATATAGCGCCGACATATTACGCAGCGCTGTACAGTGTATATATATATCTTGTCACTAACTGTCCCTCAAAGGAGCTCACAATCTAATCCCTACCATTGCCATATGTGTATATTATGTAGTGTAAGTACTGTAGTGTAGGGCCAATTTTTTAGGGGGAGCCAATTAACTTATCTGTATGTTTTTTTTGGAATGTGGGAGGAAACCGGAGTGCCCGGAGGAAACCCACGCAGACACGGAGAGAACATACAAACTCTTTGCAGATAGTGGAGATCTTCCTAAATGGCTTTTCAGAGTGTAGTGATCACCTATCACGGGAATTCACCTCCACCACATCCTTGAGTGGCAAGGGGCGGCCAGATGACCCCATAGGCGCTGGAGACCCATCTAATAGAGGGTCATTTGTATGCGGTGAGTTCCCACTGCTTGGGGTGTGGTGGAGGTGAATTCCCGTGATAGGTGGTCACTACACTCTGAAAAGCCATTTAGGAAGATCTCCACCTCAATTGTATTGTTTGATTATCTTACATGAAAGAGAGAGACACTTGTCTGAACAGTATCAAAGTGCGCAGCTATTTGATGATTATTGTGACTTTAATTGTATGTTGAGCAGCGCACCACCAGTGAAACCCCGTATTAATATCAGCGCAGTTTTACAGCTCTGAGACAGTTTTTACTGCCAATGTGAACTGGATTTAACACCATTAGAGCGGACTTTTTGGTAAATTACCGAACTTCTGCCTCATGGGGGGAAATTTTTGTGAATTTGGAAAAAAAAAGTGTAAAATACCACGAGGTATTTTAATGTCCAAAATGGCATTACTGAACTGTTTATTGTGAATAGAGCCCATTGAACTTTCTCTGGAGTTCCAACATTTTCAGCATACTAATTAAAATAACTTACAAATGCTGCTGACCGGCTTAATGTGAACTAAACCTAAATTGGAGCGCTATGAATAAATCTGCGGATTGAATTAACAAAATGAGATACATCTTGCTATGCTGACAGTAAGTACATCCCTACAGCGTGTGATAGACATACTATGTAATATAAAGTTCATGAAAATGGGCTCCATTTATAAAGATTTTCTCTTTCCTAATAGAGAGCTGCGATTAGACTAGTGGGGCATTTTATTGGCGTTTGACAGAGTGCCGTTTACGCGAATGGATGAGATCGTTATGTTATTATGTGGATAGTTATATGTCTAGCTGAAATGCCCCTCCTGGCTCCCCGTTGTCAGCCCTGCTCCCAGCATCCTCCGCTCGCCTGATGGCAGATGGCACTAGTGAGCTGGAATGAATGAATGCGTGCCGCTTTGGCAGGGCACGGCGGAGACGCCTCTGATCTATTGTCCTCCACCAGTCACGTGGAAACTACCATTATCTGCCGTTCAAGACGCCGCTCAATCCTCTGCTTCCATCCCAGCCCCCACTGCGCTCACGTGATGATGTCGTACGTCACATCCGGTGTCCTATACTCCATGCAGTCTTTTGAAGATCCATTTACGTCACTATACTAAGCGACACCAACTCACCCGGAAGTGCGACGCGTCGCACGGGCGGTTGTTGTGGAAGTCTTTGAGAGGGGCTGTGCTTTCTGACCACCCTTCCCCTTGTGTATCGCCTCCGCATGTCCGGGTTTCCGGTTGCTGTCCCGGGCCACTCCAAAATGGCTGCGTGACCGAGGAAGGAGAATCCGGGTACACACGTGCTTCCTCCATTACGGCGCCAAGTATGTTCGGGAGGAGGGGTGGGCCGTGCTTTCTGCTCTTTTCTCTTCGTGTCATTGTGAGCTGTGCCTGGCGGCATGTGTGAGTCCCGTTCCGGGCTGTCACCTCCCTGTGCACACCGGCCTGGTGGAGGGTGACATTACTTCAAGCTGAGGTCTCCGTACTCTGGCCCTCGCCATCTTTCTATATGTAAAAGATTAGATGAGCTGTAGATAGAATGTATGTTTTAGTGTACTTTGCTAATGTTATCTTACCGTGTGGAGAGTGCATGTTAGGTCATGTCCATATTGATGTCCAACATGTAGCAACAAGGCATGGCGAGTTATTCCTGTGATACAGAACACAGCAGGGCTCAGTGCCCAAATATAGCCTCCTGAGGGCTTCTGAAGCTTTTAGAGTGTTTTGACCTTTCAGCTGTTTGTATACAGCTACCATTGTAACCCACCCTCTTTGTTGATGTGATTTTAGTACGTTGAGACCCATATGCTATGTACACACGTTGCAATTTTCTGACAGATTTACTGTCAGATTGTTTATTTACAATATGTCAGATGTGATTTCCGATCGATTTTCCATACAAGTGAACAGAGATACATAGATCATGTAATGGAGCCTAATTCACAGGCAGATCCCATACCAACCATTTTTGCAGTAAATCGTATTAGCTTGTCAAACCAACATACACGTTCAAAGGCTCTTCCTCAGACCTTTTGTTCTCAGCAACTTCCTCATTTTCTTTTTGCACCTTTACTGTACACATTGGAGTTGCTTGCGATTCTCGGTCGACCACGGCTGAGTTGATGCCAGCTTGTGTATGATTTGTTTGCACATATGGCACACAGTGGATTTCATTATAGTTCCATGTCCAGTCATGGATAATAACTATTGTTGTTTGGTAGTTTCCAATTGGTTAGTAGACAACTTCATGCCTATTTATTTATGGAGCTGGGGGTTGGATTGGTCATTCGCTAGAGGGTGAATATTTGCGATTGTGTGCCAGTCCCAAGATGCATAGATCTGAGGTACCAATGCAATTGTTAACAGTGCCCTCCTGCAAACATTTACTTGTCACTGTGTTCTGTGCTATGTTTCTCATTCACATGGATATTGCAGTGGCCCATTTTAACTAGTCACTATTATTTGATTCTAAATCCAATTCTGTATAAAGGTCTGTTAAACTGCACAACACTGTACATTCTTGGTGTTTGTTGTTATGACAACTAAGTGGTCAAAATCAGCTACAAGCATTATCTCTGAGATGATTTTGCCTCTGTATGGGGTATGTTTTCCCCTATACTTATCAGAAATGTATTCACTTGTATATAGTTAATATTAACTTAAGAAGTCATGGCTGGCATGTGTTTCAATGGGCTGTAATGCCTGGTAAACAACATGCAATTTCTTGTCAAATGGGTCAGTTCGATAATTTCTGATAGTTCTGATTTGATTTCCAATCATTTTTTTGATCATTTTTGTACAGAGGAGATAAATCAGAAGAACAATTGGAAATCAGATTGGGCCTGTTGGATATAATTGATTCGACCTGTCTATCTGCTGGCAAATTGCATGGTGTGTACCAGGCATAAGGGGCTTTTTCCACAAACCGCAAAATGCACTCGCATCTCTCGCCCGCACCACAAGCATACATTTGAAATCAGCGTCGGTAGACTTGGGTGCAAGATACAGCCGGTATATAGCTTATCCTGCTTCTGCACTAGACCGGGCCGTGTTGATTACTAATCTCCCTCCAGGCCGCCATGGATAGTGGGGGAGTGATATAATTCGGCTTCCAGCGATTGCTGGAAGCCAAATTATTGTGTTTTTAACCACTTAAAGGACTTACGAGGCCAATACTTAAAAAAAAAAAATTAAAAAAGTTATCTACCTGTGTCAGCTTGTCAGGCACGGAGGACGCCGTCTGCGCCCTCCGTGCCGTTCCGCCGGGTCCCCGCCGCTCCATAGCCCCCCGAACGGTCCCCGACCGCGCGGCCCGGGTCGGGCTCTCCAGCCTGTACTAAGATGGCGGCCGGAGCTGGCCGCGGCTGCGCAGTACGCATAGCCGCGAGTGCGGCTGCGCAGCTCTAAGGCCAACCCCCCGATCCACGTAACAGTAGCGTGGATCGGGGGGTTGGTCTTAGAGCTGCGCAGCCGCACTCGCGGCTATGCGTACTGCGCGGCCAGCTCCGGCCGCCATCTTAGTACAGGCTGGAGAGCCCGACCCGGGCCGCGCGGTCGGGGACCGTTCGGGGGGCTATGGAGCGGCGGGGACCCGGCGGGAGGGCGCGGACGGCGTCCTCTGTGCCTGACAAGCTGACACAGGTAGATAACTTTTTTTATTTTTTTTTCTGAAGTATTGGCCTCGTAAGTCCTTTAACGACCAGCTAACGCCGATAGGTGGTGCCTGGTCGTTAGTGTTATAGCATGGAAACCTTTCCATGCCAGTTCACGGAGGGTGCCTCCGTGAACAGTGTGCGAGCCGGCGATCGCGGCTCGTACACGTAATGTAAACACGCGGGAAGAAATCCCCGCTGTTTACATCATACGGTGCTGCTGCGCAGCAGCGCCGTAAGGCAGATCGGTGATCCCCGGCCTCTGATTGGCCAGGGATCGCCGGCATATGATAGGCTGAAGCCTATCCTACAATCCCCCGTCCTGCGCCACCTAAGGAAAGGAGGGGAGGGAGGTAAGCGGGGAGAGGGCGGAAAACGCTGCGGAGGGGGGCTTTGTGATGCGCCCCCCCCCCCCCCCCCCCGCTACTCACTAATGGCCGGCGGCGATCAGACCCCCCAGCGGGACATCCCCCTAGTGGGGAAAAAGGGGGGGGGGGGGGGAGTCCGATCGCCCTGGTGTAATCCTGATCGGTGCTGTGGGCTGCAGAGCCCACGCAGCACCGATCATTAGAAATTCGCCTGGTCCTTAAGTGGTTAAGCAACTTCAGCTCAGTCTTCTGGCTGCGCCGACGTTACTCACTGAGAGCCGCTTTAGATGTGATTCACATTATAGTCTATGGTGGCGCCGGCTGCGCCCAAATCTAGCAGCACTAAAAAGCACTGCACTACTCCACAACTGCTAGCTGCTTTTGCACCTAGCGTTTGCCGTTTTCATATCTGTGAAGCAGGTTCAGGGGTGCTGCTCACTGCTACTGAGATGCTGCTTGTGACTTTTTTTGTTTACCACTCTGTAAGCATGGTGCGGAGTGCACTGTCCCCATTGCTTCAATGGCACTCCTTTTTCCGAGTAACAATGGTGCATATACACATCCGGTTTTTATTTTCCATGTGGTGATAGGGCCAATACTATGAATGGGTTGTGCAGGTAAACTCTCATGGTATGTAAAATTGGACAGTGATTGGCCAATCAAAATTGAATGTGTGTTTGTACCGTAAAGCAGTGGTTTCATGATGAAAGAATGAAGTCACTCGTGTGAATAAGGAGTCAAGCTCTGGCCAAAAAGTACTAGCTTTAACGTCAATGCCTAAAATGTCATCATTTGATTACTTGCTGCATCAAGACCAGTACCCCACAGTTTGATGCAAAATGAGTATCAGTGCATTGTTAAAATAATTCTGTTATGGAACAACTCCTTTTAAAGACTTGTACTCACTGGTTATGATGGTTGCTGGAAATAATCATTTATTTGGTTCAGGCAGCTTTTTAACATACAAATATGCTACATTGCTACCTACCAAGCATCATATCTTGATTTATGGGGGTAAAGGAAGAGGAGCAAGTTTGCGAAGGGTATTTACAGTAGTTATTGGAATAGTTTTCCCATATATTTGATGGCTGGAATCGGGAGGCAGCTGTTCATACTTTGAAAAGTTGTCAGAATAAGTTGCATGTGTGTACACACGTGTAATGTATGGGTTGCATTAAAGTACACCAGAGAGAGAGATAAGGAAGCTGACAAATTTATTTCCATTAAAACGATGTAGATTGCCTGGATTTACCTGTAGTAAATGTGAGCTGTGAATCTGGAGGATAGAGAAATTGGGAAACTATTCAAACACTTTACCGATGTAAACGAGCAAACAAATGAATTTCCACATCTTTGGTTAACCTTCCACATGTATTTTCATATGACCGTACAGAATGCCCATGTACATGCTAAAAGGAGAATTAATACTTCAGAGTCTGCTTTAAAGGGGCACTATGGCAAAAAAATTGTAGAATGTAAAATATTTGCAAACACAGACAAATAAATAAGAAGTATGTTTTTTCCAGGGCTGTGGAGTCGGTCCAAAAATCCTCCGACTCCTCAGTTTAGGATTCCACCGACTCCTCGATTCCGACTCCTCTAATTTGCATATTACAATTTTGTTGATTAAAAGTATGTAACGTGAAATTCGTCTCTTAACTGCCAACGCTTCGAAATTTTACAAGACAACTGAAGTGAGGATATGTAGACTACTATATTTATTCCCTTTAGAATAAAACTAGTCCTTGGTAAGAGTACTTGTAAAAGGTACAAACCGGAACAAAGAACATCTATCAGGCCCTAGGCAATGTAAGTGTGGGTACATGTAAGAATGATGTGCAGGTACTCTGCAGGGGAATGAGGAGATTCTTCCTCTATTACACATTCTTCATGCACAATCTGAACCAGGTTTATGGGTGATAGACAGCACCTCTGTGTTCAATGTGCACAACATTCTCAGTGGATTTTTATATATTTGATCAGTGCGCTCCTCAATAAATATTATCAGTGTTGATATTGGTAAAATCTACGTCCAGTCATAAATAAATAAATATTGTCAGTGTTGATATTTGTAAATCTGCGTCCAGTCGGATCGCTGTTCCTCAAACTGTGTGTCACACTACATACAAACTATCTATTATATGGAAAACAGCGCTCAACAACCAAGCAATATAATATACAAAGAGATTCCACACTAAAAAGTCCACAACACCCTTAATAGGTGTAATCCATAGGTATCCAGTGGATAGTCCAACTCATAAATCTTCACATATAGTTCATAGCAGTAATGATATATTCTCACCGGAACAATGGGCCAACCAATAAAAATTAGCATTCATGTTTTTGGACCATGCCAGTATTCCACTGAAAACGAACTCCTCCACTGGTTCAGGGCTCCTCAGACGTGCGTGTACATATCATATAAAAAGAGACACAGCAATAGTGTGATACCGTTACAAAACACACAGTATCCAGTACCACCAGTGCTCCCACTCAGCTCACAGGTCACCCTAAGTGCCTCCACCAGCTAATCGATCAAGCCTCTCACCAGATAATTTGACCGACCCCCTCACAGATCAGCAGCTTTAGCTTGTTTGAATAACTTTTTTTCCTCTTGTGTCAGCAAAAAATGATCTAGGGCTCAAGCAGGTGTAACATAGCGTAATTCCATTTAATAAAACATAGTAAAAAAGCAAGTGCACTTACAAACATCCATTTAAAATGCGCATGTAAAAACAATCCTTGAGGTAATCCAGCGTCTGACCGGCTCCTACAGCGCATTTTTTACATGCGCATTTTAAATGGATGTTTGTAAGTGCACTTGCTTTTTTACTATGTTTTATTAAATGGAATTACGCTATGTTAAACCTGCTTGAGCCCTAGATCATTTTTTGCTGACACAAGAGGAAATAAAGTTATTCAAACAAGCTAAAGCTGCTGGTCTGTGAGGGGTCGGCCAAATTATCTGGTGAGAGGCTTGATTGCTTAGCTGGTGGAGGCACTTAGGGTGAGCTGAGTGGGAGCACTGGTGGTACTGGATACTGTGTGTTTTGTAACGGTATCACACTATTGCTGTGTCTCTTTTTATATGACACGTACACGCACGTCTGAGGAGCCCTGAACCAGTAGAGGAGTTCGTTTTCAGTGGAATACTGGCATGGTCCAAAAACATGAATGCTAATCTTCATTGGTTGGCCCATTGTTCCGGTGAGAATATATCATTACTGCTATGAACTATATGTGAAGAATTATGAGTTGGACTATCCACTGGATACCTATGGATTACACCTATTAAGGGTGTTGTGGACTTTTTAGTGTGGAATCTTTGTATATTATATTGCTTGGTTGTTGAGCGCTGTTTTCCATATAATAGATAATTCTCAGTGGATTCCCTGAAGCTCTGTGGGGCGTGCATATGTAGAGTATAGTACTACTGTGTAACAAAGTAAACCTGAGACAGATGAAATTAAGTTTTGTACATACCTGGTACTTCCTCCTGCCCCCTTCAGGCTAATCGGTCCCTCGCTGTCCTCCTCCGCCACCTGGATCTTCTGCTATGAGTCCAGGTACTTGAGCCAGTCTGGCGTAGTGCGCATGCACACACTCTGCCGCTGGGAGCGTACTACACCTGCGCAGCACTATTACACAGGTGCAGAACGCTCCTGGCTGTGGGAGCAGCACGTGGCTGGACTGTGCTGACTGGCTGAATTACCGGGACTCATAGCAGAAGATCCAGGTGGCGGAGGAGGACAGCGAGGGACTGATTGGCCTGAAGGGGGCTGGAGGAAGCCCCAGGTATGTATAAAACTTTACTTTTCATCAATCTCAGGTACCCTTTAATTCGTAGTCACCAAACCAAATTTTAACAACATATCAAATTATTTGTTTTCATGAGCAAAGAGAGTGTGTATATTTGCATAAATCAGCATCAACGCAGAATTATTTCCATCTCATTGACCATCTCTATTAGTGACACAGCTACACATCAGGCTTTATACTTAAGGTGCGTACACACATGCGACTATAGTCGTTTGTAACGATCGTTCCCCGATCTTTACCAACGACGATCGTTACAAAAAACGAACCACCGACTATTAAGGCAAACGACGAACGAGCCAAATCGCTACAAAAGAAAGTTCTGTCTCGGCGGATTTTAACCAACGACGATCGTTTGCAAAAGTAGTACATCGTTGGAAACGATCGTTCGTACTAGGCTTGACATGCGCATTTCACTATTTCTCCATGAAACTTCTCATTTTTATGCGCAGGCGCAATAGTTGCTTTCTGTGATGTAACGTTCGTTCTAACGATCAGATCGTTACACACATTTTAAAACTACCTTTACTTAGGTCGTTCTTTCATCAATTAAAAGTTCGTTCGTCGTTCTTAACGAACGATCGTTGTCGCATGTGTGTACGTAGCATAACGCATAGATGTTATTTAGTATATATAAGAGCTTCCTGTGTACACATCATATATACAGTCACAATCAGATGTGTATATCTGACTTTAAAAATACGGGGACTGCTTTATTGAAGCAGCACAAGTAACTAATTTTGATTGGTTTATTTCATTTTTGTGGACTAAGCACAACTATTACTGTATGTATAAATTATTTATGATGACTATTATGTGAGAAATAGAAAATTTTATATTTTCTATTTTAATTACAGTTAAAATTCATTAGGAGTCGGAGTCGGTGCATTTTTTCCCGACTCTGACTCCGACTCCAGGCACCCAAAATTCCCCCGACTCCACAGCCCTGTTTTTTTTCCAGAGTAAAATGTGCCATACATTACTTTCTCCTATGTTGCTGTCACTTAAAGTAGGTAGTAGAAATCTGACAGAAGTGACAGGTTTTGGACTAGCCCATCTCTTCATAGGGGATTATCAGCAAGGCTTTTATTCTTTTATAAAGATATTGCCTAAAAGGATTTAAACAATGATGCTGGCCAGCTTCCCTGCTCACTAGTTTTTTTTTGCAGTTGGACGTTGCAACTGCCATTCACTAAGTGCTTTTGAAAATAAATAAATCCCTAGAATCCCCCCATGAAGAGATGGACTAGTCCAAAACCCGTCGCTTCTGTCAGATTTGTACTACCTACTGTAAGTGACAGCAACATAGGAGAAAAGGGATTTGTGGCTCATTTTACTCTGGAAAAAAAATGTACTTATTTGTTTGTTTGCACATATTTTAAATTATACAATTTTTTGCAATAGTTACCCTTTACATATAGGGTATATAGCTGTAAATGTTGTTTGTGTTGACAGTTGCAGCACAGGTTTGTTGGTAACAACATCAACTTCTAGAATTTATCACATTTTATTAGCATGAAAATGTGAGTTTAACAGTAACTATAATTTGCAAGGCTGAACACATACTGTGCAGGGGTTAAGTGGTTTGTGAAGTGTCATGTAACATGATGGATTTATATACGCGTGGTCCTAATCCTACTTAGAACTAGTCTGTGTTCCTTCTTTTTCTCGCTGAAAGAAATAAGAATTCAGGGCTCTAAATTTACTTTTTTTTTTTCTACAGTTGGGGCAGTCAGACAGTAGCATCATTTTCATTAATAACTAATTAAAGGTTATAGCTTTGAAACACATCTGAGTGCAGATTTGTCTAGAAGGGTGCTTAATATCATTTAGGAATACCCTCTTATATTTGAGTCAAAACTTTAAACCTAGATTTTTAACCTTTATATTAATCTGAGCAACAGTTTAAGACAACTGTAGTGAGATGTATATGTAGTGAGAGGTATATGAAGGCTTCCACATTTATTTCTGTTTAAGCAGTACCAATTGCCTGGCAGCCCAGCTGGTCTATTTGGCTGCAGTAGGGTCTGAATCACACCAGAAACAGGCTTGCAGCTTGTCTATGGCTAAAGTATTGAGTACATTCAGTAAGCAAGAGGATCAGCAGGATAGCTAGGCATACTAGATTTCTAGATTTGTGTATTAACACTGATAAAATATTTTCTATTGACACTTCTCTTTTTTTCTTCTTCTTCTTTTAATAACAGGTTCCTTTATTGGCCTGGCCCGCCTCTGTACTGTGTGGCCTGTCTGTAAACTGTGACTTTCGGATGAGGTAATATTTATTTGCGTTAATAAAACTATAAAGTCTATTATTGGGTTATTGTTTTAAGTCTTATGCTGGGGATACACTGTACGTTTCTGTACCGTGTATCGGCCAGCTGATAATATTAAGCTGGCCCAATCAAGCCGCTCGACACCCCCCCCCCCCCCCCCCGCCCGCTTGATCCCCGGCGGTGGACAATGACAGGGAACGAGTCAATCCGCGGGGACGCGGCTGGGGTCGATGCCGGATCGACCCGTGTATTCCCAGCATAAGGTACATGATGGTGGTTTTATTATTTCGCTTGTAGCATTAAAGAGAGGCTGAGTACTGTGTGCACTTGCAGTAATGTTTTGATGCATTACTGTTACTGCCCATTTAAGGAGTTCTGCACAGTGCCCAGCAGGGCTATGGAGTCGGTACAAAAATCATCTGACTCTTAAAGCGGATATGAGATGAAAAACTAAATATAACAAGTGACTTGTCTATATATCTTATCTAAAGGTTAGATAGTTTACACAGCAAATCTATCTTCAAACAGCTTCAACAGTATATTAATATTTTTCCTGTGATACAATGGGAGCAGACATGTTTTCTGCTTGTCACTATTACACAATTACACACACAGGCACGCTTATCTGTATCTAGGCATGCTAATCTGCATATTCTGTGAAAACTCCACTCTTATCTCCTCCATTACACAGGCAACTGATCTGTATCTGCACTGCAGCTCTCAGATTGTGAAAACTCTGCCTCTGAAATCTATAGCTAGTAACACCTTTTTCACCTGCCCAGACTGAAATCCCACAATCCCTTGCAAGCGCCAAGGCACTCTGGAGAAGCTGTGGGTGTGGTTTGTTTAGTTTATAGGAAATTAGGGTATTAAAACAAAACAAAACAAGTATTTGGCTTGAGGAATGCCCTATAAACTATATGTAAGGAACACAATTATGCAATGAGTAAAAGTTCATCTCGGATCCACTTTAAGGTGCGTACACACGCACGACAGCGGCCAACAGCTGGTCCGTCGGCACCTCCCGCTGGGCGGGTTTTCAGCAGACTGTAGTGCGTGTACACACTGTCGGCGGACTGATAAGGCTGTTCCTGAACGATCCGTCGGGCAGATACATTTGCATAAACCAGCATCAGCGCAGAATTATTTCCATCTCATTGACCATCTCTATTAGTTTCACAGCTACACATCAGGCTTTATTCTTACAGCATGGATGTTGTTTAGTATATATAAAAGATTCCTGTATGCACATCATATATACTATACAGTCACAATCAGATACAGTGATGTGAAAAACTATTCCCGCTTCCTGATTTCTCATTCTTTTGCATGTTTGTCACACTTAAATGTTTCTGCTTATCAAAAACCGTTAACTATTAGTCAAAGATAACATAATTGAACACAAAATGCAGTTTTAAATGATGGGTTTTTATTATTTAGTGAGAAAAAAACCTCCAAATCAATATGGCCCTGTGTGAAAAAGTGATTGTCCCCCTTGTTAAAAAAAATAACTTAACTGTGGTTTATCACACCTGAGTTCAATTTCTGTAGTCACCCCCAGGCCTGATTACTGCCACACCTGTTTCAATAAAGAAATCACTTAAATAGGAGCTATCTGAAACAGAGAAGTAGACCAAAAGCACCTCAAAAGCTAGACATCATGCCAAGATCCAAAGAAATATAGGAACAAATGAGAACAAAAGTAATTGAGATCTATCAGTCTGGTAAAGGTTATAAAGCCATTTCTAAAGCTTTGGGACTCCAGCGAACCACAGTGAGAGCCATTATCCACAAATGGCAAAAACATGGAACAGTGATGAACCTTCCCAGGAGTGGCCGGCCGACCAAAATTACCCCAAGAACGCAGCGAAAACTCATCCGAGAGGCCACAAAAGACCCCAGTACAACCTCTAAAGAACTGCAGGCCTCACTTGCCTCAATTAAGGTCAGTGTTCACGACTCCACCATAAGAAAGAGACTGGGCAAAAACGGCCTGCATGGCACATATCCAAGGCGCAAACCACTTTTAAGCAAAAAGAACATTAAGGCTTGTCTCAATTTTGCTTAAAAACATCTCGATTGCCAAGACTTTTGGGAAAATACCTTGTGGACCGACGAGACAAAAGTTGAACTTTTTGGAAGTTGCGTGTCCCGTTACATCTGGCGTAGAAGTAACACAGCATTTCAGCAAAAGAACATCATACCAACAGTAAAATATGGTGGTGGTAGTGGGATGGTCTGGGGTTGTTTTGCTGCTTCAGGACCTGGAAGGATTGCTGTGATAGATGGAACCATGAATTCTACTGTCTACCAAAAAATCCTGAAGGAGAATGTCCGGCCATCTATTCGTCAACTCAAGCTGAAACGATCTTGAGTGCTGCAGCAGGAAAAATGACCCAAAACACACCAGCAAATTCACCTCTGAATAGCTGAAGAAAAACAAAATTAAGACTTTGGAGTGGCCTTGTCAAAGTCCTGACCTGAATCCTATTGAGATGTTGTGGCATTCGGTTCATGCTAGAAAACCCTCAAATAAAGCTGAATTACAACAATTCTGCAAAGATGAGTGGGCCAAATTCCTCCAGAGCGCTGTAAAAGACTTGTTGCAAGTTATCGCAAACGCTTGATTGCAGTTATTGCTGCTAAGGGTGGCCCAACCAGTTATTAGGTTCAGGGGGCAATTTCTTTTTCACACAGGGCCATGTAGGTTTTGAGTTTTTTTTTCTCACTACATAATAAAAACCATTATTTAAAACTGCATTTTGTGTTCAATTATGTTATCTTTGACTAATAGTTAACGGTTTTTGATGAGCAGAAACATTTAAGTGTGATAAACTTGCAAAAGAATAAGAAATCAGGAAGGGGGCAAATAGTTTTTCACATCACTGTATGTATATCTGACTTTAAAAATACGGGGGCTGTTTTATTCGAGCAACACAAGTACCTATTTTTTGATTCGTTTATTTCATTTTCGTGGACTAAGCACAGCTATTACTGTATATATAAATTGATGACTATTATCTGAGAAATAGAACATTTTATAATATTTTCTCTTTTAATTACTGTTTGAATTCACTAGGAGTCGGAGCATTTTTTTTCCGACTCAGACTCTAACTCCAGGTACCCAAAATTGCTCCGACTCCACAGCCCTGGTTGTCAACCATAAAATGCTGCCCCCTGATATACTTACCCGGTGCTTCCTCCAGCCCCTTGCAGCTGACCTGTCCCATGCCACATCTGTGCTTGCAGCCGCCGGCCCAGGGTCCCCGCGGGTACAGAGGGCGACCTCAAGGTCGTCCTCTACTGCGCGTGCATGAGCGCTGCTGTCAATCAAGCCCACGTTGTCCGTGGTGTACTGAATAGGCACAAAACTACTGCGCCTGCACAGTACACTGCGGACAACGTGGACTTGATTGACAGCAGCGCTTGCGCAGGCACAGTAGAGGAGGTCGGCCTCTGCACCGGCAGGGACCCTGGGCCAGCGGCTGCGAGCGGAGATGCTGCGTGGGACATGCCAGCTGCAAGGGGCTGGAGAAAGCCCCGGGTAAGTATATCAAGGGGCAGCATTGTATGGCTGACAACTCCTTTCATAAAAATTCAGTTTGAATGTCTTAAGGCTCATACACACATCAGACTATAGTCTTTGGAAAATGAAAGATCACAGACCAATCTTACCACCCTTCATGTAGTATGAGAGCCATACTCTACATAGTCTTTTCTATCATCATACACACATGATTTAACTGACATTCATCTGCAGATCAAGCAATCATCCGCAGATCTGAAAATCCATCCTGGTGGATCTGATCTGCAGATGAATGTCAGTTAAATCATGTGTGTATGATGATCTGCAGATCTCATAGACTATCATTGCAATTTGCAGGAATGGATTTTTGGCAGGAACAGATCTTTTGCAGGTACTGATCTTTTGTGTCTGTACAGCATCTGTGTGTGCAGCATCGTGCAAAGATTTCTGTCTGATGTGGAGTTCCATAGAAAAGACTGTGTAGAGTATGGCTCTCATACTACATGAAGGGTGGTAAGATTGGTCTGTGATCTTTCATTTTCAAAAGACTATGGTCTGATGTGTGTATGGGGCCTTAGAGTCTAGTAGTTGTCATTCAGTTGATTAACAAACTTAGTGTGTTTTATCTCACGTCCCATCCTAAATATCAAAATGTAATTAATAAACCTGTGTCAAGACATGACATTAGTTAGAAGAATAATAGGAGGATCCTCAAACGTAGTACATTTCCCATCCCCACGGGTACAGATTGGTGTACGATGGAGCAAAGTTGTGCTCATCGCTGCCCCTCTCTAATGGTATCCTTCATACATGGCCCAAATGCAATTAACTTGTCTGAGTTTTTTTACTAGGAAATATTTTTTTTATCTTCTCTTTTAAGTGGAAAACACAGAGGAATGTACCCTGTATGTATTTAGAATGTATGGCCTCTCTCATTTCTCCTTCATTTGTGACTATTCACAACTGTAATTTGTTCTCTCAGCTGTGTCAGTTGGCTGCCTCAGTAGAGCAGCTAATTTGTAAACGCAGGATGTTAACCCTATGTCTGCTTCCATGAAACAAGGAAGTAGACAGACTGCAGATTTATTGCAGGATTTGTATGAGCTGTAACATAGAAATGTTTTTTTTCTTTGAAAGGTGGTTATGCTGTTTATCTTTCGGAGCAGAGAGGACGTTTTTGAATTCAGGTCCGCTTTAAAATAACTTTTAAGCACTTTGCAAATTAAAAAGTACGTGAAAAAGTGCTATCAAAATTGGCAGCATTTAAGCATCAGGAGGCGCTAAAGATCCAGAAAGCTGGATCTTCCTTCATTATGTTGTCAGGCGGCCTTTGTACATGCGCTAGAGTCACCCTCTATCAGCTGCCCCGGGCGAGTTTAATCTGCGTCTGTACATAGCTTTAGGGCCCATTCACACTGCAGCTAAAAATGCTGCATTTACCGGAATGCAGGTAAACGCAAAAATGGACTGTAAATGCATCCTTTCTTATAGGATACGTTTACACTATCAAATGGAACGCAAATGCAAAGTCCCGACCTGCTGCTGTATCATTTTTGTCTTCTAAACCTAGGTGCGTCTTGTGGTCGGGCATCTTATGGTGCGAAAAATACGTTCTATTTCAAGCATTTGATTCTCTTTTTTAATTAAAGAGTAACTGTCAGGCTGCAAAAGCTAATTTAAACCTCTATTCCCCTGTGTTAAACAGTTTAGAAGGAAGCCAAAAAGGCAATACTGCAGTTAAAAATCTCTCTTACTTTAGATGTTTGCTGACAGCAAGGCTCCGTATTCCCAGGCTCCTAAGGAGGACGCAAGCCGAATAACAGATACTGCAAAGCATTCTGGGGCCCTCCCCTGGCTGCTAGTGAGGCTCAAGTTTCAACAGCATGTAACAGTCTAGCTCACAGCACTAATAAATCTGGGGCAGAGTACACTGCTGGAGTCCGCTATTGTTCCTAGCCACATGGCTAATTAATATTCACTGCACAGTAGTGTTATTCATTACCAGCGTTTGTGAGAGTGGAATAATTAGGAAGCAGGCAGGACATGACGACACATTTGGCTTCATAGGAGACAGACAAACATGGAACCTGCCATGAGCTGTCAGGAGCATCATTCTCTGCAAATACTATATAAAAATTATGTGAAGTACAAACATGGACAGTGAAATGCATATGTAATGTAAGTACAGCCAATCTTTAGCTACTGATATGTGTTTATTTTCTCTGAGACCTTATACCTAACAGCTCCTTCTTAAGCTCGCCTTTAGAAATGAATGGGTACTTGAGGAAATGGAGATGTTAGCTGTATCATGAACTGTCATGTTGTAGTTTAGTTTATGTATACTGTACAGTGCTTTTTAAAGATGAAGTAAAATGTTTAACTGCTGTATATTGTGCCTACATATCTTCTACTGCTGTGTAAAATTCTGTAGTTGATTTGTTCACTGCATCAGCTGTACAGTAATTCACATTGTCTTGTAAATATTGTTTATATTGTATTGTTATACCTTTTATTCCTAACACCCTGCTGATGGATATTACTGCTTGATGATATGCTACTCTATAGAGGGGTGCATGTGTACATTAATATACTTTTACAGGATTATTTTGTTCCTTTGACTACAGACAGCAAGCAGTGGTCATGGGGTCAGATGGTACCCTAAGGTAGCCATACACTGGTCGATTTGCCATCAGATCGACCAACAGATAGATCCCTCTCTGATCGAATCTGATCAGAGAGGGATCATATGGCTGCCTTTACTGCAAACAGATTGTGAATCGATTTCAGCAAGAAATAGATTCACCATCTGTGAAGCTGCCGCCGGTCGGAAAATCGATAGTTCGGTCAACGTTTGTGCAACGATTTCACAGCAGATTCGATCACAGTGATCGACTCCGCTGTATATCGGCGGGAAAATCGTTACGGTAGGTGTATGGGCCCCTCTAGCCATTGGTGCCTTGCTGTAATTCTGATAGGTTGCCCATCTTCACCACTTATTCTTGTTGGGTATTCCCATATCTGCAACTGTGAGAGGTTCAGCTTTCTGAATGGTGTCCTGTCACTGTTGCTGTGAAGATCTGATTGGATGAGTTTTACCAGATTTTTTTGTCAGATTTTTACATTATCTTCATGCCTGCAAATATGAGCACCCTTTTAAGCTGGAATACAGCAAGAATGTGTGTTTGGTGCGTGGAGAGTTGTTGCAAATGATTGCCCCAGCTGGAGAGCCTGTGAGATCCTGCAAATCTATACAGCTTTTGTTTTCTTTTCAGTTAAGTGGCAGAAGTTTTCAAATTTCACCTGTTATATCAGATCCTAGCAGGGAAAAGATAAAGGGTCAGGGAAATAGTAATCGTGCAGATGTGGTAGCATACATGAAGTGAGATTTTTTTTTTCTTTTCTTGGTAATAAATCCAGGACTACCTGTCTATTGTACTACAGGTGCTGCATGTGACCATAATTGTGGGACTGGTATTTCTCAAAGTTTTAGTAGTCCTAACTATGATATAACACATGTGAGCACTGCAAACCTTTGCCACCTAATAGCAGACAATTTACAGTCTAAAACCTCATACATATGCAGGGCTGCGGAGTCGGAGTCGTGGAGTCGGGGCAATTTTGGGTGCCTGGAGTCGGAGTCGGGAAAAAATACTCAGACTGCTAATAAATTGAAACTGTAATTAAAATAGAAAATATGATAATGTTCTATTTCTCAGGTAATAGTCATCATAAATAATTTATACATACAGTAATAGCTGTGCTTAGTCCACAAAAATTAAATAAACCAATCAAAATTAGTTACTTGTGCTGCTTCAATAAAGCAGTCCCCGTATTTTTAAAGTCAGATATACACATCTGATTGTGACTGTATATATGATGTGTACACTGGAAGCTCTTATATATACTAAATAACATCTATGCTGTAAGAATAAAGCCTGATGTGTAGCCGTGTCACTAATAGAGATGGTCAATGAGATGGAAATAATTCTGCGTTGATTCTGATTTATGCAAATGTACGCACTCTCTTTGCTCATGAAATCAAATAATTTGATATGTTGTTAAAATTTGGTTTGGTGACTACGAATTAAATTGTACCTGAGAAGGATGAAAAGAAAAGTGTTATACATACCTGAGGCTTCTTCCAGCCCCCTTCAGGCTAATCAGTCCCTCGCTGTCTACCTCCACCACCTGGTTCTTCTGCAATGAGTCCTGGTAATTCAGCCAGTCAGCGCAGTCCGGCCGCATGCCGCTTCCACAGCCAGGAGCGTTCTGCACCTGTGTAATAGTGCTGCGCAGGTGTAGTACGCTCCCGGCGGCGGAGTGTGTGCATGTGCACTACGCCAGACTGGCTCAAGTACCTGGACTCATAACAGAAGATCCAGGTGGCGGAGGACGACAGCGAGGGACTGATTAGCCTGAAGGGGGCTGGAGGAAGCCCCAGGTATGTATAAAACTTTAATTTCATCTGTCTCAGGTTTACTTTGTTACACAGTATTACTATACTCTACATATGCACTCTCCACAGAGCTGCAGGGAATCCACTGAGAATGTTTTGCACATTGAACAGAGAGGTGTTGTCTATCACCCATAAACCTGGTTCAGATTGTGCATGAAGAATGTGTAATAGAGGAAGTATCTTCTTATTCCCCTGCAGAGTACCTGCACATCACTCTTACATGTACCCACAGTTACATTGCCTAGGGCCTGATAGATGTTCTTTGTTCCGGCCTGTATCTTTTACAAGTACTCTTACCAAGGACTAGTTTTAGTCTATGACTAAAGGGAATAAATATGGCAGTCTCCATATCCTTCTCACTTCAGTTGTCTTTTAAAATTCCAAAGCGTTGGCAGTTAAGAGACGAATTTTTATGTTACATACTTTCATTCAACAAGATTGTAATATGCAATTTATAGGAGTCGGAGTCGAGAAGTCTGAGTCGGTTGAATTCTAAACTGAGGAGTCGGAGTCAGTGGATTTTTGTACCGACTCCACAGCCCGGTACCATATGTACAGGGCTGTGGAGTCGGAGTTGGAGCAATTTTGGGTACCTGGAGTCTCAGTCGGTGGTTTCAGTGAACTGAGGAGTCGGATGATTTTTGAACCAAATCCGTAGCCTTTGTAAAAATTAGACTAAGGAGTCGTAGTCTGAGCAATTTTGGGTACCTGGGGTTGGTGGTTTCATAAAATGAGGAGTTAGATGATTTTTGTACTGACCCCACAGCCCTGCATATGTAGGACAGCTCTTGGCAGTAGGCCGCCTCGGCCTGTAGATCTAGCATGTGTACAGATGGCCCCTCTCGATGCGTCACCGGTTGGTCTGCCGAGGTCCTTGTTCTCTCCTTATCCACTCTGTTGTGCACTGCTTTGTCAGCTCTCCTCCCTCCTCCACACAACAGACTGCAGTGCTAGCCTGTACAGAACCCGAACAGTGCCCAAGATAGCGAGCTCCGATCCCTGCTGGGCGACATTCATTACACGTGTGTACCCAGCTTTATGCACAAGGCATGAAGGGCTTGTCTGGTGAGCTTTCTAGTGCATTACTGTGATCCTCTGATATTTGTTCTGTAGATCCATCTGACCTGTGTTAGGGCCTATTCTAGTAGCACATTGTAAAGCAGCTGTGTCTGATTTGCAATCTGAACACAGCTGAATTATTAGTATTTACTCTACCAAAAACTTTGCAGAAAGGGTCTTTGTTTCGGTCATGCCAATATGGTTTAAACAGGTCACCGCTGTAGATAAAAAAACGTTTTGATTTGCAGTGGTAGACTAAATTTTGCATGAATTAAAAAATACTATATGCATGCATGTCCTCCTTGGAACACAGACTTAGTTTTAAGATTGAGAATGATTGGTTAAGGAATTCTTTGCATGTCATACTCGACTGCCTCTGGATTATTAGTCTGGCATAAGTGTACAGCCATACACCGGTTTACCAACTCCGGCTGCAGGCAGTCATGGTCTGGGCCGTAGGTCAAATTACAGTTCTAGCATTCTTGGCTACTTAGAAATTGACCATACCAGCAGGTTCTGTGTTTTAGAGCTTATGTATTTATGCTAGATTTTCATTGGCAGAAACAGCCGTTAATTACGTTTTAGGGGGTGACAGTTTTGTTATCATGAAACGTACCCTAATGTAGCCCGTAGAAATGGTCAATGAGATGCTATTCCGACTTGCATGATGATTTTACAAAAACTGTATGAAGCTTAAATTTGGGCCAATCCAGATCGGCGGGAAGCCTGATGTGTAGCTGTGTCACTAATAGAGGTGGTCAGTGAGATGGAAATAATTCTGCGGTGATGCTGGTTAATGCAAATTTATGCACTCCCTTTGCTCATAAAATCAAATAATTTTAAATGTTGTTAAAATTTGGGTTGATGACTACGTATTAAAGGGTACCTGAGACTCCTGCCCCCTTCAGGCTAATCAGTCCCTTGCTGTCCTCCGCCACCTGGATCTTCTGCTATAAGTCCCGGTAATGCAGCCAGTTACCGCAGTCCGGCTGTATGCCGCTCCCACAGCCAGGAGCATTCTGCACCTGCACAATAGTGCTGCGCAGATATAGTACGCTCCCCGGAGGCGGAGTGTGTGCATGTGCTCTACGCCCAACTGGCTCAAGTACCTGGGCCCATAGCAGAAGATCCAGGTGGCAGAGGAGGACAGCGAGGGACTGATTAGCCTGAAGGGGGCTGGAGGAAGCCCCAGGTATGTATAAAACTTTAATTTCATCTGACTCAGGTTTACTTTGTTACACAGTGGTACTATACATATGCACTCTCCACAGAGCTGCAGGGAATCCACTGAGAATGTTGTGCACATTGAACACAGAGGTGTTATCTATCACCCATAAATCTGGTTCAGATTGTACATGAAGAATGTGTAATAGAGGAAGAATCTCCTCATTCCCCTGCAGAGTACCTGCACATCACTCTTTTATGTACCCACAGTTACATTGCCTAGGGCCTGATAGATGTTCTTTGTTTCTGTCTGTACCTTCTACAAGTACTCTTACCAAGGACTAGTTTTAGTCTATGACTAAAAGTATTAGAGGCAGAAGATCCACCGGATATCCAGGTAACTGGTATTGGTTAAGAGGAAATAAATATGGCAGCCTCCATATCCCTCTCACTTCAGTTGTGTTTTAAAATTCCTCAGCGTTGGCACTTAAGTGATGCATTTCATGTTGCATCCAATTAACAAGATTGTAATATGCAAATTAGAGGCGATTGAGTCAGTGGGAATCCTAACCTGAGGAGTTGGTGGATTTTTGTACCGACTCCACAGCTCTGGTTATAAATTCATTATAACGCAGGTTAACGCACTGTAATGTTAAGCCTATGTGACATTCACAGTGCGACATTAACATTGGGGTGTTGTTACATTATTGTAACTCACTGCTTGCAGTGCGTTACCTCTAAATCAGAATCACTTTTATTCGCCGAGTACGCTGTTGGCGCCCCCGGAATTGGTTATGGTACACATGGCAAGGCAGAGAGCAAAAAAAAGACATAGGACATACATACATACATACATACATACATACATACATACATACATACATACATACATACATACATACATACATACATACATACCAGTTAAAAAGCATTGCGTCGGTGCAGAGTCAATGTTGGCAACTGGACACGGACTAATCTGTAGAGGCCCGGATGGGAGGAGTGTTCAGGAGGACTGCCTGGGGGGAAAAAGGTGTTTCTTCGCCTCGTGGTTCTTGAACGGACTAGTCTGAAGCGGCGGCCCGATTGTAGGGGCTCAAAGAAGTGGCTTCCTGGGTGGGAGGGGTCTTGGGAGATCCTGCCGGCTCTTTTCATCATTCTGGCCGTGTGGAGGAGGTCGAGAGGGGGCAGAGGTGTGCCAATGATCTTCTCCGCAGCGCTAATTACTCTCTGAAGTTTATACCTGTCCCTGGCGTTGGCTCCCGAATACCAGACAATGATGGAGGATCAGAGGATGGACTCAACTGTAGCGGAGTAGAAACTGGTGAGCAGATCACGCGGGATGCCAAATTTCTTCAGCTGGCGCAGAAAAAACAGCCTCATCTGAGCATTCTTCTGAATTCTGGTGGAGTTTCGCTCCCATCTTAGGTCACTAGTTATGGTGGTGCCCAGGAGCCGAACACTTGATGCCCTGGTGACTTCAGTCTCTCCAATGAGGACTGGTGGAAGGGCAGGAGGGTGTTTTCTGAAGTCCACAATTAATTAGACGGTCTTGGATGCATTGAGGACGAGATTGTTTTGCTTGCACCAGTTACAGATCCTCTCAATCTCCCTGTGGTAGGCTTGCTCATCATTGCTGCTGATGAGACCGATGATAGTTGTGTCATCCGCGAATTTCATGATCTTGACAGAGTCGGCAGTTGAGGTGCAATTGTTGGTGTAGAGGGAAAACAGAAGTGGGGACAGTACGCACCCCTGTGGTGCCCCGATGTTGGTGATTCTCACACTGGAGGAGCAGTTGCCGAGCTTGACTCGCTGTGTTCTGTTCGTGAGGAAGTCCCCGACCCACCTGCTGAGGGATGGGTCGACACCAAGTTGCGCAAGGTTGTTTAGCAGGATGTCTGGCCGAATGGTGTTGAAGGCCGAGCTGAAATCCAAGAGCAGGATTCTGGCATAGGAGCCAGGTCTGTCCAGGTGCTCCGTGATATACGCCAGGCTGACATTGATTGCATCCTCCACTGACCTGTGCGCCCTATACGCAAACTGATGAGGATCGAGGAGGGCATCGGTGGAGCTCTTCAGGACAGCAAGGACTAGTCGCTCAAGGACCTTCATGATGATGGGAGTGAGATATCGTGCACAGATATCTGTGCACGACCCACGCTTTTTATCATGTTTAATTTTTACTTGAATAAAGATTTATACTGATGGTGCTGATCGTGAGTAACGTTTGCTGACTACTCCTGACTCCGGAGTCGATCTCTGCACATCGAAAATTTACCATTGGTGCAAGAACCTTTCTGCAAGAATGGAACGTAACAGTAACATGGGATATCTTATTTTAAAGAACACATAACGTTTAATTTCATACCTTATTTGGACAGTTTGGTGTCTTCTATTGGCTGGTAGCAGAAAAGTTGGCCAAAGTATGGTACATTTTAACCACTTCTATGCCAGGGGTATTTTTGCTGATCGGTGCTGCGCTCTCCAGCCCGCAGCACCGATCAGCTAGCAGCCAGGGCGATCAGACTTCCCCCCCCCCCCTTTTTTTTTCCTCACTAGGGGGATGTCCTGCTGTGGGGGTCTGATTGCCGCCGGCTGCTTGCGCTTGCGGGGGGGGGGGGCTCTTCAAAGCCCCCCTACGCAGCGCTTCCTGGCCTCCTTCCCCTTCCCTCCCTCTCCTTCCCCCTGTGAGCGGCGCAGGACCGATTTCCGTCCTGCGCCTGATGGCATAGGCTTTAGCCTATCAGATGCCGGCGATCCCCGGCCAATCAGAGGCCGGGGATCGCCGATCTCCTCTTCGGCGCTGCTGCGCAGCAGCGCTGTATACATGTAAACACCGGGGAAGATCTTCCCCGTGTGTTTACATTTTACCCTGCGAGCCGCAATCGGCGGCTCGCAGAGTGTTCACGGAGACACGCTCCGTGAACTGACATGGAACGGCCGCTCATACGAGCGGCCGTTTCCATGCAATCCACTTCAGGATTCAGGGGCGTAGTTAAGCGTACGCAGAATCCTGAAGTGGTTAAAGCCATTTCCTGGGTGTAATCCTGGCCTGCGTGAGCAAGTTTCGCAATAATAGGTGGTTTTTCGCCTGCCACCTGGTGTCTTCCCGTCACTGCACACTGCAATCTTTGGTTTTTCGATTGGGCATATTAGCAATAAAATGCTGGATACCAATTAGACGCTCCTCCACGTCCAATGAAGGGCAGCCATATCTCCGCTGAGGCCTAGAGGCTCGTTGTTCGCGAACCAACTCCAGAATTAGGTTCTTGCGGTAGCTGATATGATCCTTTTGGTTCATGTGGATTCAACTGGTTGTAAATTATGAAGCTATTCACTACTGCCAGCTCAAACAACAAAAAAAAGGTCTTCCTCCACCACTTCAGTGACTTCCTGTTGAAAGAGTAACTACTGGTATAATGATCAAATCTGTCAACCGCTCCCATGTGTTAAGTATATTCTACGACTGCTGTGGGCATCTCAACATTTTCAGTCGCTCTACCTTTCATTCTTCTCTGCTGTGTCGTTGTAGCAGGGTAGAAAGTGCTAAGCATGTGTATAATATACTTATCCTTCCATGCCAATACCATCTCTTCACTGCCAAGTTTCCAAGCACCAACTTCACAACTCTTCAGTTTCAATTTTTTTATTTCACTTGGTAGACCTTTACGATTGGGCATAACCGTTCCAGTTATGTGAATTTTTTTCTTTTAGTAACTCTTGTGCCAATATGTGACTGGTAAAAAATCGATCTGTAAATAAATGGTATCCATGTCCAGGAGTGGCTTGTTTCAGATTTGTACAAAGATTGCGAGCTGAAAATGGCAAGTCTGGCCTTGGCAAGCTTTCCGCAGTTGCAGATCCATAATACGGTTCAAATGCAAAGAGGTATCCAGTCTCACAATCAGCCGTAGAAAACACTCGTAGCCCCCACTTGCTTGGTTTCTGAGGATTGTACATCTTGTACTTTGATCTTCCTTTGAAACGAATTGTGCTTTCATCAATCACTACATTCCTATGGGGTACAAACAGACTTCTGCATCTTTCTTTCATATGCTCAGTCAAGTTCCTGACCTTCCAATCCCTAGTTTGAGGGCCTTCAGGACCACTGATGGGTAGAGAAACATGTAGCATCCAATGGATCTGACTAAATCGCTCGCAAGAAAAAAAATATTTCCAAAAAAGGGGGTGTAATTGATCCATCGAGTTGAGAAAAAATTCTGGATAGATCCCCTTTCTTGCAGTGCCATCCTAAGAACTACTCCAAAGTATCCCTTTATTTCCTGCATAGTAACATCAGTACAGCTCCTCCAGATGAATCTGGGTGAAGGAGGTTTATTTTCTAAATTCCTTTTTGCATAAACATTTGTTTCATTAATAATTTCTTGTAATAGGGCTAGTGTAAAAAAAAAAGCTCAAAAAAAACACTGACAGTTTCTGGAACATTAGCTGCAGGCAGTTGTACCCCTGCATTACACACAGTAAAGGGAAAATTTATGCCGCAAGCAGTCACTGGTAGGAGAGAAGCTTGCCCATTTTCTGTGATAAGACTAGTAGAGATAAAAAACACAGGGACACCGGGAGCCTGATATCGTGTATTACCGCTGCGTAAGCTGATCTATTGTAGAAAAAAAATATACTCACAATTCTGGGTTGCTATCTAGGCAACCACCATCAGAACGTGTGGAGAAGTACCGTCTCCACTCGGCCTTGTCGGTCGCCGCTCCCGGAAAAAGATACTACTATAATGAACTTACAGTAAGTATAAACCCACGTAGTGGGGTATTAATAAGTAATAAACACTGTGGGAGGCGCCCTTAAGTCTCGTAATATATATAATATCAATTGAACACAGATAAGCGTAGTGTGTCTTACCTGTTATCAAGGCTCGTACACATATGGATCATATAAATCGAGTTTATTAATAGCACTATGGACTAGACAACGCGTTTCACGACCAAGTCGCTTCCTCAGGTCAAATAAAGTGCTTCTCCAAGTAGACACACAACGACTGTAGTACAGGCAGTTAATATATTTTATTTATGAACTCCAAATATGCAACGCATTTCGCAGGTTTGATCCCACTTCATCAGGCAATAACAACGGAGCAATAGCATATGTGGTCAGTAGAAGAACCATTATTGGGCACATTTTTAGGCTTGACAGATACTGCAGAAGTCATTCATTGTCTTGTGAATCATTTGTAATTTATCAGTGCTAAAGGTGTGTTTAGTGGGTAAAATGTTACATGTCACTTGGTTTGTGTTTTCTAGATACAGGTTGGGTACATGTTTCCAGAAAGACACTACTTCATGTTTTATGCATACCTAATTTAGGGGGAGGGCTCTGAATACCACAGAGTCTTCCCCTGTCCTCAGACTAGGAATGTTGTTCTGCATGATGGTGTTTTTTCCAGTCTTGTCTGTAGATCCATGATTGTTTATGGGAAAACTTTCAGCTTGCTGGTTCATAAATTGCTCCCACATGCTGAAAAATGTGTATGCAGGGTGGGACTAAGAGAATGGTCACTGACCCATCCAAGACAGCAGATGCTTGCAGAAAAGGGACCAAGTGGCCAGCATTGGTTTGTTCCATACACTTAGCGATGCAGTTACCTTTTTGGGGTTCTGTTGTCTTCGAACGTCTTATAATGGCACAGTCTAAACTGCTTGTTCACAATACAACCTCTGCAGTTTCAGGACTGTGCCCTTAGAGGACTCTGTGGTTTAATGTCTGGCATGTTACGGCTTTCACTGCCGAGAATTGCTTAAATTGGGCGTGTACATGCCAGCAGGTCACCTAATGAAGACATAAGGCCGCCAAAACTTGAGACCGTTGGCACGCCAACCGTGTGAGCCAGCAAAAATCCCGCATCCTGACCATTGGAAGCTGGTAACTGCAGGCACTGGGCGGACAAATGGTGCAGGACATGTTGGCCGTTACAGAGCATTGATAAGTGTCTTCGGACATCTTATAATGGCTTTTAATCTTTTTTTATTAATTGTGAATAAGGTAATGCCCTATTGGAGCGCTCCTCCACTTTTGTTTCTTTGCTTTGTGTTTACAAGAATTGGTACAAAGATCGTAGCCGGAGGTCATGCGTTGCCTTTGGTTGGTGCCCTTGTGGGATAAGCAAGAGTGGAAATGGTTTTAGGCTGGATTCGCAGAGGTAAGTTGCATAATGCAAGCGTTATGAGTGTAAACTGCAATGGACACTGCACATAGATATTTATTCAGACCCTGCATGCAGTGAGTTAGAGTAACGCGAACCGTCACAATGGAGTCCTGTGAACATGGCCCATAGAATTGTATGGGCAGTGAGTTGGCATGCAGTATTATTCTACAATGCAAAGGTGTACTGCGAACTAGCCTTTAGAGCTAAGTAAAGACCTGTAGTTGCATGTTTGTTGTTGCCTTGGTCATTCGAACACAGATTTTTTTTTATTTGCCTCTCTAAGGCCAGGTTCACACTAGCGTTAAAATGCTTAACAGGAGGGGAACGTAACGGACCAGATACTGTACAAAAGAAACGGATGCGAACAGATCCAATGTTAACCTATGGATCCATTCACATCCATCTGCTTGAATGGATCCGTTGCCTACGTTCCACTGAACGGATCTAAAAAATGCTGCGGTACATTTTTTTTTTTTCCCCCAGACCGCTGAGCCCAGCGGACAGGAAACAGAAAGTTAAGCACTGCATTGGGGGCAATGGGAGAACGGAACCTTTCTTCACACTGAAGAAACGGACCGTTCAGAGGGCATCCACGGGGTGGGGACGCAAACCTCAGCGGGTGGGTGAGGGAGCCCGAGTGCTCCCGAAGGCTTCCGAAACATCCCTTCGGCTGCGGAAGTATCTGACTTTTTTATTTTTTTAAGTGGTAAACATTCACTTTATTAATGATCGTGCGTCTGCATGCTGTCTCTTGCTTGGGAAAGCATCATGCGGTAATAGGCCCAACTGTTTCACCTATGCATGTCAAATAAAAGAGCAACAGCTACTGAAACGGAAATGTGTATATACCAATACGAATATTATACTACATATAGGTTAATCACGATGTGAAATTATTTGGGACACATTTCTTAATATGATTAAAACTGAGTTTTAGGACCACATCAAAAGCAGCAAATGTTTAAATGATTTTAAAATGAAAAGGCAGCAAATATCAAAAACACAGGCACCTAAAACCACAAAAAAAAAAAAAAAACTTTCCCAAGCAAGAGACAGCATGCAGACGCACGATCATTAATAAAGTGAATGTTTACCACTTAAAAAATAAAAAAGTCAGATACTCACCTAAGGAGAGGGAAGGCTCGGTCCTAATGAGCCTTCCCTCTCCTCTCCCGGTGCCCGGTCCTGTGCAGGATCCCCCGTAGCAGTATTCGACCAGTTCGGTCAAATACTGCCACTTCCGCAGCCGAAGGGATGTTTCGGAAGTCTTCAGGAGCACTCGGGCTTCCAAAGACGGGCCGCTCCATACTACGCACGCGCGATTGCGTCATAGATGACGCTCGCGCATGCGTAGTATGGAGCGGGCCCGTCTTCGGGAGCCCGAGTGCTCCCAAAGGCTTCCGAAACATCCCTTCGGCTGCGGAAGTATCTGACTTTTTTATTTTTTAAGTGGTAAACATTCACTTTATTAATGATCGTGCGTCTGCATGATGTCTCTTGCTTGGGAAAGTTTTTTTTTTTTTTTTTCTGGGTTTAGGTGCCTGTGTTTGATATTTGCTGCCTTTTCATTTTAAAACCATTTAAACATTTGCTGCTTTTGATGTGGTCCTAAAACTGTTTTAATCATATTAAGAAATGTGTCCCAAATAATTTCACATCGTGATTAACCTATATGTAGTATAATATTCATATTGGTATATACATTTCCGTTTCAGTAGCTGTTGCTCTTTTACTTGACATGCATAGGTGAAACAGTTGAGCCTATTACCGCATGATGCTTTCTGGCCACTTGATATTTGGTTGGCGTGACTTGAATCCTCTAACAAATGTCAGCTGCAGCAGAAAGAGGTCTTGAAAAGTAGATATGGCATTTTAATTAATGTTCTAGGTTTCCTGACTCTGTGCTGAATTCCTTGGTTGCAAAGCATGTTAATTGCAAAGCATGTTAATGCTTCAGTTTTCACCTTCCTTTGCTTGCTATTTAGTTAGCAAGTACACGAAGGGCCCGTTTCACTAGCCGCCGTGCGTACCATGAGACACTCAGCGGCACTTCCTGATGAGTGAGCACACAGCAGAATCACCGAAGCCGTGTCATGCATAGCTATGGGATTCGCTGCTACTCACACAGAACAATGCAGCAATGTCGGCCGAATCACTGTGGCAAGTAATTTGGACGGTGGCAGCATTATCCCCTATGGCAGTTTTCCTGCGTGATTTGCCTGCAGGAAAACGCTGCAGATTCAGCTTGATTTCCGAACTTCTCTAGTGTTTACTTCATGGTTACGTTTGCTTTGGACATGTTGCCTGGACTAGTCTAGAGGTAGTAGGTTGATTTATCGAGCGTTCCAAAGCACAGTGTGACAGAAGTCATTCAACAGCTGAAAGCTTGTTGGTGACTCTGGGCAGATGTTCCTGTTTCTCTTTCACTTTTCTTTCTAAATGGGCTTCAGTGCTCTTTCACACCAAAAATCGCAAACACATTTTACATTTTTTTTTGTTTGTTTGCAATTTTCACTATGTTGGCTTGAATTGAAACACGGGAAGTGTAGCAGATCTGCGATTGACTTTTTTCAGAAAATTGGGAATGCATTTAGTATGACTGCATTCCCACAATTACAGTTGTAACTTTACTGTACTTCGCGTTTTTAAAAATGCAAGCTTTTTTCAAAAACAAAATGCAGCTGGTGTGAAAGGGCCCTCGGTGTCAATTGTAGGGGTTTGTCCTATTAATGTAAGCTTAACCTCTCACTAACTTAAATCAGCAAGGCAAATACCAAGATGTCAAGGTTTCTTTAAAATGACATCTGACACCTAACTTTTCTAATGGTTGTCAGTGAAGCTGGCTTCTGGACTGTTGGGCTCCTTTTCCACTGGCTACGATCCTCTACAAAAAGCGGATCACAGCTGTTTTGCCTATCGCAACATGACTCAGATTAACATGTAAATTGCAGTGGTCTTTTTCCACTACCTTGATTTTGTTGAAACCGGAATAGCCTGCCTGCGTGATTTTTTTTTGCGATCGCGCTCCTACACCCAATGTTATCGTGGCAAAATCTCAACAGTGGAAATGGACAGTAACGTAAATGCATTGCAGTGCAATTGCACATGTGATTGCTTTACCTAGTGGAAAAGGACCCTGAGGCCTGGGACACACTACAAAGTGCATTCGCTAGTGATTGTGGTAGCGCTTTGCAAGCAATTTTGGGAGCGTTCTTTTATGCTCCTATACAAAAAATGCTGCATGTCTGCAAACGCTCTAGTGGAATGTGTCCCATCCATTTACATTGTCAGAGCGTTTAGGGAAATCGCTAGCGATTGATAGCGATCCCTAAACGCTCAAAGAAATGCTCTGGTGGGTTCCATTAGATCTCGCCTATAGTAAGGCATAAGTTGTAGTGTGTTTGTGCAGCCATGTTTGATGATGTAAAAGAGGGATTGAAATGTATGTGGGCCATATACTAATCAATTATCACTTGATTTTTGTTTTCAATCATCATTTGATCGCTATAGTTATTTTATGACCTAAAGACCAACATTGCAGCTTAACTATTCAATCTATTTTAGTCCAGGGTAGATTTGAGAAAAAAAAGTGTCCCACGCCGTAGCTCTGGTGTCCTCTGGTCCCCTCCATTGCAGACGCCGATGCCAACATCGCCAGGTCGGCATCGCGCTCGCGTGGCCTGTAGCGCTCTGTGCAGAATGCTCCCGGCCTCTGGGGCGTGACTGCGAGCAGCAATGCCACGCGCAGAAGATGCCGACCTCGCAACGGAGGGGATCCCGGGACACCAGAGCTGCGGCAAGGGATATATTGGTTGCCAGGGGCTGGAGGAAGCCCGAGGTAAGTAGAACTGTTTTTTTTTTTTTTTTTTTTTTTCCCCTCGTATCTTCCTTTTAAAGTTGATCATCGTAACATTTGCAAACGTTTAAATCCATTTCAATTTAAGATTGTCTAATTGGGGGAAAAATGTACAGTGTATGGCAACGTAAGGTTTGCAGCTGAAAAGCGCTCCAGTCCGGCAGTCGAGAGGCTGATCTGCCTGCCAATCTTGCAACCAGGGCTGTGGAGCCAGTGGTGGAGTCAGTCGGTGATTTCATAAACTGAGGAGTCAGAGTTGGGAGTCGGATGGTCTTTGTACAAAATCCACAGCCCTGGTAAGTATTAGACTAAGACGTCGGAGCCATTTTGTGTCCCCGGAGTTGAAATCAGTGGTTTCAAAGACAGAAGCATTGGAGTCTGAAGATTTTTGTGCCGACTCCACAGCCCTGCTTGCAACATGTGAAAAGGGCCTGGACAGGCTCAGGAACCATTAGTTTCTGGGTAGGACTGCTCTATCCCATACAGTCAACCCCTGCCATGTACTGATGAGGACCAAAAGTCCGAAACAGGCTGTCTACATGTGGGGTTGATGTGGCTGTGTAAAATTTAAATCTATAGGCTTGCTGTACACCAGGGGTTCTGGATGCTAGCCTGGCTTACAGGGGTGAAAAGAGATAATTTGCATATTGCATATAAGTGGTGCATTGTGTGTAACATAGCTGAATTATTGCAAAATTCTGTTTTTAAGAAGACAAATTACACCAAGCTCTGTGTGCATGGAAACACATAAAATCAGGTGATTGCACTTCTTAAAACATTTTCCCTGTTTAGTATAGCCCTGCTCTACAGAGGCAGTATTTCTCTCCTCTGAGCCTTACTTCCCTTGCTGTGTTTTCTTCATGAGCCAGATGATTTGGAGTCTGTGGCAATATGTACTATGCTGTTTGTAGCCTGGCAGGTCTGCAGCGAAAGAGGATATAGCTGCTTTGAATGTAGTGAGGATTGCATTTGCTGTATCCATGGTAATGCATAAGTGAGCAGGGAAGGAAGAAAGTAGGGCACAGTCCTCTTGGCTTCCAGCAGGGTGTTTGTGTCTCGTGGGTATAGGCAGGTGTGATGCTAAAAGTGTTTATTAGAAAAATCTCTGTTTCTGTTAGAATTGAGTTGTGTGAGAGGTAAATGAAGTTCATGTGTGCCATGACTCAGTCACTTGTGAATACAAGCTTAGGCTCAAAGCACACCAAAACCGCTAGCAGATCGGCAAAACGCTAGCGGTTTTTGGAGCTGATTTCAGAGCGATTCTAGGCATATTTAGAGACATTTTCTAAACATGCCTAGCGTTTTTGGGAGCGTTTTTGTGTATCAGATTACAAATACTGTTACAGTAAAGCTGTTACTGAATAGTTTCTGTAACAAAAACGCCTGGAAAACTGCTCTGATCTAGCGTTTTCCACAGCGGTTTGCGTTTTTCCTATACTTTATATTGAGGCAGAAACGCTTCTGCAAGCCGCAAACGTGCAACAGGAGGCACGTTTGCGGTTTTCTAAAAACCTCAAACCGCTGGTGTGCACCATCCCATTGAAATACATTAGCCAAGAGTTTTCACTGGCGGATGCGGTTGACGGATCGCTTCTAAAACTGCTCGGTGTGCACTGGGCCTTAATTGGATCCTGTAATACAACAAATGCACCATTTTTTTTTGTTTCAATAGTTTTTATTGAAGTTTTGAAACAAAGTTAACAAACAATTGCTTTTAGTTTGAAAACATATTACTATGCACATGGACATACAATAATGGCAATGGCAGTGACAACATACTTGGCAGGACAGAACTGCGTCCTGCTATTTAACAGATCAACAATATGCAAAATTACACAAGAGTAAAACATTGCCGGAGAATACAGAGCTAATGACTCTAGGTTGAAGCATATAAAGTTTATGTTCATATTGATTTTGATCTACCTATCTGCTGTGGTAGTTGAGCTGTTCCAAGACGTGTCTCGTGAGGATTGACACGAATGACAGCTGGTTAAGTTTGTTCTATCTATTCCAGACGGGAGGGGGGGAGGGTAGGCTAACATGTGGGCTGCAGGAAGGGAGGGGGGTAATGGGGAGAATAGAGACCTAGGCCAGAACTGGTACTTAGAGTTGATTACCAAGTTTTGCTCAACAATGCGAGAATATTAGTTAGGTGTTAGTTGTGGGGAGATTATGTCCCAGGGTACTTTTAGGTGGTCTGTTGTTCTTCCTGGGAGGGAGCGTTTCAGAAACAAAGCCTCCATGTTTAGGTTTAGATCTACCTGTTTTCGGAGCTGGGATAACGTAGGTATTTGGTTGTGGCCCCAGTTAGATAGGATCAGCTGGCGAGCTGCACATATAATATGGGTGATTGTTGGTCTATTGGTAATCTGGAATGCATCTAGGCCTACTAGTAGGAGTCCTAGTGCATAGTTTGGGGGATGGGTTTGTCCCGATATTATGGAGATTATTTTGAAAATGTTTGTCCAGAATTTTTTAATAAGGGGGCATTCCCACAAGATGTGGAGTAGTGAGCCTGGGGAATTGCAGTTCCTCCAGCATAGTGGGGAGTGTTGAGCGGAGAATTTGGACAATTTTAAGGGGGTCATATACCAGTTGAATAGTATTTTTTTTGAGGTTTCTAAGTGGGTTATACATTTTGAGTTACGTTTTAAGTCGGCCAGGGCCCTTTGGAGGTGTTCTACTGTTAACGGGGTGCGTACCTCTATATCCCATGTTTGTACTGAGCGTTGGAGGGGGTTTTCGGAGTTGGAGCTTAACAGTTTATACCACATCGATATTTGACCTCTGACCTTGATAGGGCAGGGTTGGGGCTGTATTAAGTCCCAAACTATCTTGTGGAGAGGTTTAATTCTGATAGGACTTTTTTTTATGTAGGTGTGCGATCTGCAAGTATTTAAATGTCTCTTGGTCATTGAGCTTAAATTTCCACTTTAGGTGTGAAAAAGGGATTAGGTTTGATTGGTCAAACATATTATTGAGCCAGAGGATGTCGGCCTTTATCCAGGATTGTGGGTTAAAGTTGGGAATTAAAGATTTTAGAATCGTTATAGGGATGTTAGCTGGTATTGGGTCTTTTCTGGGCTGACTTTTTTTGCAAAGTGTGTTCCAGGCTGCTACTGTTGCTGAGATAGTTGGATGTGTGATTTTAGGGGGAGGCTGTGATGCCCAGGTTATATAAACATAGTCAAGTAGAGGGATATCTGCTAGGTCCCTTTCTAGTGTTGCCCAAGTTTTTTCAGGAAATTGAGGCCACCAATATTTTGACATGTCTAGGATTGAGGCTGTGTAGTAGGAAAAGGGGTCTGGTAGGCCAAATCCACCTTGGAGCGGAGAGGAAATTAGGATTTGATATGATATTCTATGTTTTTTGTTTTTCCACAGGTATTGTAGTACTATCTTGCGGAGCCTGTGAAAGAATTTATAGTGTAATGGGATGGGGAGCGTCCTGAAGAAGTAGAGGATCTTAGGGAATGTTGACATCTTGTATGCTGCAATTTTGCCTGATAGGGATAACTCAAATTGTGCTAAATGATCTAGTTCGACTTTGATATTTTCTAAGAGTGGGAGGAAATTACAAGAGTAGAGTTTACTCGTTTTTGGTGGGATATTAACCCCTAAGTATGGGATTGTGTGTTTGGCCCAGGGGAAAGGCGAAATTTTTGAGATTTCATCTCTAAGTTGGGGAGAGATGTTTATTCCCATTAGAAGTGATTTATTGTCATTAACTTTATATAGTGAGGCCTCAGAGAATTCTTTAAGTGTATTGCAGATATGCGGGATGGTAGTCAATGGATCTGTGATTGATAGTAAGACGTCGTCTGCAAACAGATTGATTTTCTGTTCCATTCTGGAGAAGGGGATGCCTCGGATATTAGGGTTAACCCTTATATGCTCAGCTAGAGACTCCATCATTAATACAAAAATTAGAGGAGATAGAGGGCATCCCTGTCTCGTACCATTTGTTATAAAAAACTGGTTAGAAATGAACCCGGAGACATTAACCTGAGCCGAAGGGGATTGATATAGGGCTAATATTGCTCTTAAGAAGGACCCTTCAAATCGAATTTAAAGGGACTCAGAGCAGTGCAAAAACTATGGAAAGATGCATATCATTTTAAAGCTCTCTTTCTCCTCTTTCCAATGATATATAAACCGCCACCCTACGCCTTTTAGTTTTTGCTATTTTCGCGATTGAAATTGCCGCGGCCGCAATTTCAATCGCGAAAATAGAGAAAACTAAAAGGCGTAGGGTGACGATTTAGGTGTCGTCAGAAAGAGGAGAAAGAGAGCTTTAAAATGATATCCATCTTTCTATAGTTGCATTGTATTACACAGGGCGACTTTTTCCTAAAGTCAGCAGCTCCATTCTGCTGAATGGAGCTGCTGACACTGGGGAAAGTGTCGTCCTGTGTAATACAAGTAACTATGGAAAGATGGATATCATTTTAAAGCTCTCTTTCTGACGACACCTAAATCGTCACCCTACGCCTTTTAGTTTTCTCTATTTTCGCGATTGAAATTGCGGCCGCGGCAATTTCAATCGCGAAAACTAAAAGGCGTAGGGTGGCGGTTTATATATCATTGGAAAGAGGAGAAAGAGAGCTTTAAAATGATATGCATCTTTTCATAGTTTTTGCACTGCTCGGAGTCCCTTTAAGTAGAGTTTGTTCTAGGAAACCCCAGTGAACCCGGTCGAAGGCCTTCTCCGCGTCTAGGGCTAGTAAAATAGAAGGCCTTCGCCCGGGTTCTAGAGCATGTAGAATGTTAATAACTTTTCGAGTACCATCTGCTGCTTGTCTTCCTTTTGTGAACCCTACTTGGTCTATATGGAGTAGGTCTGGTAATATGTCAAAAATGCGGTTTGCTAGTATTTTGGAATACAATTTAAGGTCACAATTTAAAAGGGAGATCGGGCGGTAATTAGAGGGAGAGGAGGCATCTTTCCCAGGTTTTGGGATCACAGTGATAATTGCTTTGGTGAGTTCCTGAGGTATTTGGCCCTGAGCAATAAAGTCATTGAATAGGGAAGTAAGTTTTGGAGCTAGGATTGTGGAGAAGGTCTTATAGTATTCATTGGAGAACCCATCAGGGCCCGGGGCCTTCTGTGGTTTAGATTTGTTAATTGTGTTGAGAACTTCCGAGATGGTGGTTGGGGAGTTTAGAGTGATTTTTTGCTGGTCTGTGATGGAAGGGAGGTTTATCTGGTTAAGGAATTTTCCAATGGTAGAGGAGTTTGGTTGGGTGGTGGCCGGGTCTTCTCTTAGATTGTATAGGGAGCTGTAGAAGTCTCTAAATGCGTTAGCTATATCTTGGGGGTTAGTGAGGTGTCTTTTTGTGAAGGGATGCACTAGTTTGTGTATTTTCGCCTTGGCCTGTCTATTTTTAATTAATTTTGCCATCAGGGGGCTAGCTTTATTGTGCTGATGGTAATAATTAAATCTCATTTTAGAAATATGAAATTCGTATTCCTCTGATAATGCTATTCTTAGCAGATGGCGAAGCGTAAATATTTCTTTGATAAGATTGGGGTTGGGAGTGATTTTATTTTCTGCTTCTTTTGTTTTAATTTTTATTAGAAGGTCTGATATTTTTTTGGTTTTATCCCTCTTAGCCTTTGATCCCATTTTTATCAAGATGCCTCTAATGAAGGCTTTATGAGCCTGCCATATAGTGCTCCCTCTGATTTCCCCCGTATCATTGATTTTATAAAATTCTTCAATTTGTTCAGCAATTAGTTTCGCATTATCTGGGGGGAGAAGTAGAAAAGTATTTAGTCTCCATAATCAGGGTTTTTTTGTTTCTGGAGAGAGGGTTAGTGTCATGGATACTGGGGCATGGTCTGACCATGTGATGGAATGGATGTCAGATTTTTGAACCAGTTATAACGTGTATCTGTCCGTGAGGAAAAAGTCAATTCTTGAGTAGCTGTGGTGGATGTGTGAAAAAAAGGTATACCGTATATACTCGCATATAAGCCGACCCGCATATAAGTCGACCCCCCCAACTTTTACCTGAAAAAACAGGGGAAAATGATTGACCCCCATATAAGCCGGGGGGTAGGAAATGCTGGCCGCCTTATTCCCCTAGTGTGTCCCAGTATAGCTAGTAAAGTGCCCAGTATGGGTAGGTAGTGCCCCAGTATAGCTAGTATAGTGCCCAGTATAGCTAGTATAGTGCTCAGTTTAGCTAGTATAGTGCTCAGTATAGCTAGTATAGTGCCCCAGTTTAGCTAGTATAGTGCTCAGTATAGCTAGTATAGTGCTCAGTATAGCTAGTATAGTGCTCAGTATAGCTAGTATAGTGCCCCAGTTTAGCTAGTATAGTGCTCAGTATAGCTAGTATAGTGCTCAGTATAGCTAGTATAGTGCTCAGTATAGCTAGTATAGTGCCCAGTATAGCTAGTATAGTGCCCCAGTTTAGCTAGTATAGTGCTCAGTATAGTTAGTATAGTGCCCCAGTTTAGCTAGTATAGTGCTCAGTATAGTTAGTATAGTGCCCCAGTTTAGCTAGTATAGTGCTCAGTATAGCTAGTATAGTGCTCAGTATAGCTAGTATAGTGCTCAGTATAGCTAGTATAGTGCCCCAGTTTAGCTAGTATAGTGCTCAGTATAGCTAGTATAGTGCCCCAGTTTAGCTAGTATAGTGCTCAGTATAGCTAGTATAGTGCTCAGTATAGCTAGTATAGTGCCCAGTATAGCTAGTATAGTGCCCCAGTTTAGCTAGTATAGTGCTCAGTATAGTTAGTATAGTGCTCAGTATTGCTAGTATAGTGCCCCAGTTTAGCTAGTATAGTGCTCAGTATAGCTAGTATAGTGCCCAGTGTAGTGCCCTGCCCCGCACGCTCCCTCCCTCCCTCCCTCCGCGGCCGCTGCTGCTGCTGCTATTACCTGCTTTAGGCAGCGGCCGCTTCCTAATCCGGGTTCCCCTCTTCATCCTGCGGACTCCGTAACTGTATCACAGCAGCGCGCCCGGCGTTGCTGCTGTGACGATGCAGGGGCCAGGAAAGAGCGGTTGCCCTGGTAACGGCGATGCGCCGTTACCAGGGGAACCGCTCTTTCCTGCCCCTGCATCGTCACTGCAGCAGCGCCGGGCGCGCTGCTGTGATACAGTTACGGACTCCGCAGGACGAAGAGGGGAACCCGGATTAGGAAGCGGCTGCTGAAGCAGGTAATTTAGCAGCAGCGGAGGGAGGGAGGGGGCGAGCGGGCGGGCGGGGGGCGCAGACCACCACCCACGACTCGCATACAAGCCGACCCCCCCCCCCCCCCCCCAACTTTTGGCCCCCTTTTTGGGGGTCAAAAATTCGGCTTGTATGCGAGTATATACGGTAGTCTCTTTCCGCGCCGTGAGTGGCTCTCCAGGTGTCGTATAGATCTTCTTTGTGGAGAAGGCTGGAAAGGGTGTTATACGCCTTGGCACGGCGGTTGGATGTGTCTAGTGAATAGTCTGAGATTGCGTTGAAGTCCCCACCAATTATTAGTTTTCCTTTCTGGAGTGCTTTAGCTTTTAGGATGAGTTTTTTTAATGAATTTGCATTGTCCTGTGTTCGGGGCATATATGTTGAGGAGGGTGACTTCTGCATTGTTGATGGTGCCGGTTAAAAGGATGAATCTACCTTGTGAGTCTTTTTCCACGGTCTGGATGGATACTGCTAGGTTGTTATGGAAGGCTACTAGGAGGCCTCGTTTCTTTTTGGTATAATTGTTGAAGATGATGTTAGAGTAGGATGAATGCTTACATAGTGCGGATGTGGAGTCCAACAGGTGGGTTTCCTGGACAAAAAGCAGGTCTGTTTTAAGTGTGGTGGCTTCCTTCCAGAGAGAATGTCTCTTTATAGGATTGTTGAGCCCTTTGGCATTTATAGATGTTATTTTGATTGCCATCTCTAGGTAGGGTGGTGATGCATGAGCTGTTTATGAAGAGATATTTTAGTGCATAGGTCTGGCCTGGGGTTGGGGGAGATAGGGGAGACGGGTAAGGGGCGTAGAACAATCATGTAAGCCAGGTTGGCGACTGGAGAGATATAGGTAGCTAGCTGAGTGGAGCTCTGCAGTAGTACATTAGCACTGTAACATAGTTCTCCATTGGGGAGCATTAGCCGGGGATCTGGAGTTTCAGAAACGGTATCCGGCTAGGAGGATAGAGAATCAGCAAGAGACCTGAGCTTTCAAGGCCTCTTAAGATATGCGCTGCCAGGTTTGAGGAATTTTGGAGACCTCCTTAGGGTGAGCAGGTTTATTTGCAGTGTCAGAGAAGGGAAGGTTCCAAGATTTTAAGAGCTTAAATCCTTCCGCAGTTGTAGTGATAGCAAGGATTTTCCCCTCATTAGGGATTAAAAGCTTGGTCGGGAAACCCCAGCGGTACTTTGTTGTTATCTCTTAGGATTTTGGTGATAGGCTAAAGTTCTTTGCGTTTAGCCAGAGTGGCTTGAGAAATCTCACCATATAGAGTAATGGGACTAAAGGGATCTGGAAGAGAACCTTTTGTTCGGATGAGCTGGAGCAAGCTATCTTTGGTAGTGTAGAATTGATAGCAGCAGATGACATCTCTGGGAGTAGACGCCGGCAAACTGGCAGGTTTTGGGAGCCTGTGCACTCTCTCTATGGCTGCTTCAATGTCTGCTAATTGAGGCAGGGCAGATTTGGTTAAATTAGTGACATATTCCCTTAGCTCGGCTGGGGAGATGGCTTCTGCAATCCCTCTAAACTTTAGATTACAGCGGCGGTTCCTATCTTCTAGGTCTGCGGCCTTGGATTTTAACCACAAGATGTCTGCCTGTGTTTCTTCTATGCAGTCAACTGTTTTATTATGCTCTGAGGTGAGGGCTGCGATGTGCTCTTCATTGTGGGCTATTCTGTCTCCCAGAGCAGAGATGGAGACCTGGAGGTTGTTTGTAATTGCAGAGTATTCCAGGGTCAGAGAGGATTTGAAAGAGAGCAGCATCTCTTTCATGTAGGCTTGTGTCAGAACCTGATCTGAGGCAGGGAATGTTTTAATCAGGGCTGCCGCTGTGTGAGGCTGTGAGCATGGATCCTGGCCTACCTGTTCTTCCGGAACCTCTATGCGCTGGCGGGACTTGACCGGGCTGCAGGAGGAGGGAGATGCCGTGTCTGGTGATGTTTCATCACCGCTATCACGCGTCTGACCTGATGCGGCTGCTGTGTTGCTCGGGAAGGTCGCTCCGGGAGCTGTGAGGGGAAGGGTTCCGGCGCCATCTTTGCTCGCTGAGCGCGCCTGGATGCCCGCGAAAAGCTCCGGTAATTTCTGGACCTTTGTCCTCCCCATCTTCCTCTTGTTGTTGGTCTCTAGGACCATCGGGGTTTCCTCCATCTGTGGGGTCCGTTTGGGATGCTTTCTGGCGGCTGAGAGTGTCGCTTTGGAGGCCTGGGAAGCAGAGCTCTGGTCCTACACGTCTAGCATGGACGCGTAGCAGACACGCCCCCCCAACAAATGCACCATTTTAAAGTCGAACTACAGGTAGGTATAAAATATTACATATTCAGGCTTTATGTGTATTTTATGTAGTACAAGTTTAATTATCAGATTCTCTTTCCTGATATCTCACGTAGAGCAGATGTCAGATTGGCTAGTACTGTGGTGGTGCCTGGTATTTTGTTATCCCTTTTGCTCGAGGCATATTCATATTTTAACAGATTAGACCATAGACTTGAGAAAAACATGAAGCTACTTAGAAACACTGAAGCAAACTAATTTTCCCCATTTTACCTTATAATTCGCTACAGTGCTCTCAAGCCAAGTAATCCGCCGCAAAACGAGCGCTGCAGAGCCCCCAAATCCCCGGGGGGCAATCTGGCCGGCATTTCCTGGAAGGGGCAGAGCTTTCAGCTTCAGCTCTGCTCCTCTTGACGTCAATTGCGGCGCATCGCCGCCTCTCCCCGCCCCCTCCCACTCTTTCTTCACAGAGAGGGGCGGGGAGAGGCAGCGATTGACGTCAGGAGGGGAAGAGCTACAGCGCAGCAAAATCCACGACCAAGTTGGTCGTGGATAATTGCGGATGGATTTGGGGGCTCTGCAGCGGCGGGTTCACGGCGGATTACTTGGCTTGAGAGCACTGAAGCGACTTATAAGGTAAAATGGGGAAAATAAGTTAGCTTCAGTGTCTCTTTAAACCTGTTAAACATAATTGTGCTCTTAGAGAGTATTCAGTTAGTGTGTTGAAAGAACCCTGAGGTAGGGGTCACATGTAGAAGTGTGAAAAAGCAGTGTGTTTTTTTTTTTTTTTTTACGTTAGAAAAAGCAGTATGTTTTTATCGCTGCTGATTTTTATGTGCATAATTGCATGCGTTTTTATGTACTATACAGTAGAATCTTGTTATAGTAAACTCGGATATAGTAAACCTCTGGTTGGTATTCGATACATTATAGTGGAATTTGCATGCGTTTTTTTTTCTGCCGTGAAAAAATAAAAAGCAACATGATCTGTGTGTTGCCACATGCGGAAAACTGTACTATTACTGCAATTCTCCACAGAGAACCATTGAGTGCATTTTTGCTATATGGAAAAATGCAAGCGATTTTGGCAAGTGTGATACCGGCCTGATGGGGTATAAACCAGGGCTATGGAGTCGGAGTTGGAGCAATTTTGGGTACCTGGAGTCGGTGGTTTCATAAACTGAGGAGTCGGGAGTCAGAGGATTCTGCCAAATCCACAGCCCTGGTAAGTATTAAGGTGCATGCACACACCAGACTATAGTCTTTGGAAAATGAAAGATCACAGACCAATTGTACCCCCTTCCATGTAGTATGAGAGCCATACTCTACACAGTCTTTTCTATGGAGCTGAACTCCACATCAGAAAAAAATCTTTGCAAGATGCTGCACACACAGATGCTGTACAGACACAAAAGATCACCATCTGCAAAAGATCTGTTCCTGCCAAAAATCCATTCCTGCAAATTGCAATGAAAGTCTATGAGATCTGCAGATCATCATACACACATGATTTAACTGACATTCATCTGCAGATCAATTAATCATCCGCAGATCTGAAAATCCATCCTGGTGGATCTGATCTGCAGATGAATGTCAGTTAAATCATGTGTGTATGATGATCTGCAGATCTCATAGACTTTCATTGCAATTTGCAGGAATGGATTTTTGGCAGGAACAGATCTTTTGCAGATACTGATCTTTTGTGTCTGTACAGCATATGTGTGTGCAGCATCTTGCAAAGATTTCTGTCTGATTGGGAGTTCAGCTCCATAGAAAAGACTGTGTAGAGTATGGCTCTCATACTACATGGTCTGTGATCTTTCATTTTCCAAAGACTATAGTCTGATGTGTGTATGCACCTTTAGACTAAGGAGTTAGAGTGAAGGAGTCGAGTCTGAGCCTTTTTGGGTACCTGGTGTCGGAGTCGGATGATTTTTGTACCGACTCCACAGCCCTGGTGAAAACAAAAGCTAGTAAATCAAAGAAGTTAGGGCACGGTGCCGATGCAATGGCTACATTAGCTTTGTGCTGCATCTAGTAGTGCAGAACTAGCAAGGCAGCAGTGAAGGTATTAGATCAGATTGATTTCTGCTGAGATCATTGTGAATTGTAGGGATGTTTAATGATATGCACATTTTTTCCGAGTTTTGCAAATGTATGTACATTTTCATGCAAATATATGCAGCTTGAAAATGGTCCAATCAATTTAAACCTGGGTGCAACTGGATTGGTCCATTTTCAAGTTGCATATATTTGCATTAAAATTTACAAACGTGCATCAACGTGGAAATATTTGCATGTCGTTGATCATCCACAGTGAATTGATTTCCAAATCTAGTGAATTCACCACCTGTCAGCTGCACTCTTGCACTGGCCGGGCACTTGTTAGCACTCGGTGCGGAAGCTAGACCGGCAACTCCCCCCCCCCCCCCCCCCCACAATGGAGTCGCATCCGAGTATGGCTGCACCCGTGCTAAGACATGACATGTTGCAGTCTTTTGCCGCCAGGTAACACAATCACGTGTCTGCACTTGACACATTTGTTGTTACAATCACTGCTATTCAGCTGCTTTTAAATTACACACGAATTGCACTAGCGGTGGCAGACATCATGTTTGCTCGGCAAGCGTGCAGTTCAGTCATCCATCTGAAAGAGGCCTAAATTTCGCAAGACTTCTGAGAGTGCACTGAGCATCATTTTTGTACTTTTTAGAAAACTAAACTCCCAAAAAGGTAGGTTTGTAAAAGTGTGTGCCACAGGGGTCAGGAGGGCACCATTATCTACTCACTGGGTGCTGACCCTCTGACCCGTTAGTGATCCCCCATCTTCTTGAGCTTACCGCAGCTTCTGTGGGCATTTGTAATAACCGACCAGGGTCATGCGCATGTGCACACAGCGAATGCATGCTGGGAAATGTAGTTTGGGAGATGCAAGATGGACTGGAACAGTAGACTTTTGGTTGGACCATGAGATGATAAACGGAAAACAATATTTAAAGGTTTACTTTATATCGCTGGTATATTCTGTTTACCGTATGCAGGGGGGATTGAGAACAGAAGGTAATAAAAATGGAAGACTATTGAGGCATTTTAAGGCATTTTCTGATAACCCTTTGTTTTTTATGCTAGTAGAATGAGTTACAGTATAATCTGAACTGAGCAGCATGAAAGTAGAATACATAAGTTGAAGCTTGCATTGTTTCCATAGCAACTGCTGCAGTACTTGGAGATGACCTTTGAATTCTTCCTCTGTCTACTAACATCAAGCATATTATTTAAAGCTAGTTTGTAGATCATTGAGAATACAATTTTAAGGCTCCGCGGCCGCGCACAGTTTTGCAATTAGACACATTTGTTGTTGCTGTGCATTTTCACCACTATTTTGCATGCTACATCATTACCAGGAGTAGTGTGTTTTGTTTATTACTATTGCATATGGTACTGTTTATCTCTGTGGATGGGCTGCTTGCAGAGGCTTTACTCTCCACACATCAGATATTGTACCTCTGCACACATTGTTTTTTCTGTTATGATGCAGCTGCTTGTTTTGGAATTACAAATGAACAGCTAGCACTTCTGAAAGAGAAGGTTATAATCCATGGACTTTTGTTTTTAGAGACAGTAACGTTATCATTATCCCATAGTTGTGTAATTTCTACTACTGTCACAGCATAGTCTAAAACTTTCTCAGCGCTAGTGTAGCATCCAGACTGTGGAGTTGGTACAAAAATCATGCCACTCCTCAGTTTATAATTCCTCCAACTCCTGTAATTTACATATAACAATCTTGTTCATTGAAAGTATGTAGCAAAAAGGGCCTTTCATCACTTATATTGACAATATCAAAAAAGTGTTGTTTAACGAAGAAAGTGTTTTCCCATTTCTTCCTCTGAGGTATGTGAAAATTAATATGAAGGTCTGGATGCTGGAAAGCCACTTATTTTTTTTTTTTTTTTTCAGGTGGTTTTCATATATTACGACGACCACTGATTCTAAAGGTTCCAGGACCCTATTTTCTCTGGTGAGTGAGAGATGTCCGTTTCTACTTGTTTACAGTTTGTTATAACTTTTGTTTTCAATTAATCATGTTTTATGAAACTAAAATATTGGTCATCTATCAAATTCTCATTTTCTCTGTACTTTTTCTTATTTGTAAATCATGCACTTGATGTGATTTAGCACTTAGATTATTGTGGAATTGTGTGGGATATTCCTTTTTTTTTTTTTTTTACATAAAAGCTTTAATTGCTTTTACATTAGTGTCAGTGCCTTTATGTTTTTAAGGTTTCCTTCACTTTGAAATGTCTTTCTGTTATAGTAATAAAGGAGACACTAGCAGGCGGGTGTAAGGATGTAGCTGCTGCAGTTACTTTTCTTAAAGGACCACTATCTCAAATAATCCTAACATTTAAAATACATGTAAACATGAATTTAAAACCTGTATCTCTTCCAGCTTAAAATGTGCAATGCATTTTTTTGTTCCCTCTCTATCACTGTTGGTAATAAAAACTAGATACGTATGACTGGTTTTGGACTAGCCCAACTCCTTATTGGGGATACTCAGTATTTTCTTTATCCCTTACAAAAGCACCCTTCGGAGAGGGACTGTACATAGTTGCTGGCTAGTTTTCCTACTAACTTCTACACCATTTTTGTAGTTATACTGAGCATCTGCCATTTAGTTAGTGATCCTTAGCGACACCTGACCCTGGGTGCATTGATCTCTTCTCTCTTCCCTGTACTATCCTCTAGGCTTATGATACGTCTGTCCCCCAAACTGTCACCCGGAGGAATTGAGTCCGGATTTCTGTGGCTGACCATACCCTCTGCATATGTACGAGGCTTGACTTGCCCAATGCTTCCTTGTAATTTCCTCTTGACACTAAGGGCCCTTTTCCACTAGCGCGTTTGCGCTAGCTGAATCGCAAAACCGCAAACCGCTAGCGATTTTACAATCGCTACGGTTTGCTTTTTAACATAGGAATCGCGGTAGGTCATTTCCACTACCGCGATTCGTTTTTTACTTGATCGCGATCGCGCCGCGGAGCGACTTTTGCCGCGATTTTGCTATGCAGTGCATAGCATAGCAAAATCGCGGCCGCAAACAGCGGGAAAACGGTGGAATTGCGATTCAGCAATCGCTAGCGTTCAGCGCGAACGCTAGTGGAAAAGGGCCCTAAGGAATTGAGTAACTTACCTGCTCTGGCCTGCCAAACTCCCAAAGCCTCAGGTGAATTACCACAGAGAAGGATATCGTCTCGATAACGCCATTGCTACTGTTTAATGTAGATTTGCAGACATTGATTTGGGGCAGACAGGCAGGATCTGGACGGCAGGCAGTAAGGAAGTTGGTCTTAGTAATAGAAATGGAATCTAATCTAGATTCAATGCTGTAAGAAACGCTTACAATATTTTGTTCTATTATTTTTAGGGAATAACTGCAGTTTGCTTGGAACTCATGGTGTAAGTGTGCTCAAAGATGAGTATAAGCAGTGATGAGGTTAACTTCCTGGTGTATCGATACTTACAAGAATCAGGTGAGTAACTGTTAATGTAAAATGAGCTTCGTTCAAGAATCTTCAGGATGTGTGCATTAAACTGCTTTAAGCAGAATAACATGCAACGTCTTAATGCACAATGGGTAGAGCAGAATACACAAAGCTCAAATGCTTTACACTTTACTCGTAATGCAAAATACTTTACGCATGTAATTGTGCTTAACACAATTTTGTGCATGTACCCCATGTTGTCATTGGACGGATTCTCTTAAAATTGTTGTGTTCCTCAAATGTTTCTGCTGTAAAATTTTGGAATTCTTGCTAGTGAGCAGGCTAACTCGCCTGTTGAATGTGTCCAGATAGAATATGAGAAACCTTTTTTTCTTTAGGCTTTGTACACAAAGTAGTTTTGTTTGCCTCTGCTGAAAATCTGGCATGTGCACAGCGGCCCCCGATTCCCCTTGGTGTGTTGGTGAGCGATCTTCCTAATGGGCCAACTTGGCAGAGCGCTGGCTTCACTCGCTCAATCTGTCACATGAGGGATTGAGTCCCGATCTGTCCTGATTGACAGTCCTCCTGTGTGTGTGCAAGGCTTTAGAGTTCCAAGGGGAAGGATTTTTTTTTATACACCAGAGAAATCTTGAGAGTAGAGATGTTGCAAACGGTTCCCGAACCGTTCGCCGGCGAAAATCTCAAAATCTGTGGGCCTTCTACTACTTGTAATACGCCTGCGCTGCCCAGGCGGAGCGCATCCTAGATCGCGCTCCTGTTGCCGGGCAATTTCTGTGCATGTGCGTGACGACGTAAGTGACGTCACGCTCATGCGCAGAGAGTGCCCGGCAACAGGAGTGCTATCTAGGACGCGCTCCACCGGGCAGCGCAGGCGTACTACTCCGGGTCATTGTGACTCGGAAGTAGTAGAAGGCCCAGTGAGATTCACCCGGCGAACGGTTCGGGCCATCTCTACTTGAGAGCAGCAACTTTGCAGTCTGAATAAAAAGGGGATGTGGCTTAAAGAGAACCCGAAGCGGATTTTCTAAATCTTAATAGGACACAGAGGCATGTTCTCTGCACAATTACATGCCTCTGTGTACTTATGGTATAATACTTATGGTGCTGCCGCCAGCAGGGGCGTAGCAATGGAGGTCGCAGAGGTCGCATTCGCGACGGGGCCCGCCGACCTGTTTGCATAAAATAATGTTTTTGCGAGGACGAGGATTGCAGCGCGCAGGGGCGTTGTTAGGCCTGAAGATCCGAAGCACGTGCGCTACGGACCCTCCTCACTGTGCCACGAACCTCAAGCCACATGATGCGCTGAGCAGAAGCGGTGTCCCGGGCCGTCAGCATCTGTTATTATGGCAGCCGCTTTCTGCTCCTCATGCAGCGTCTGTTGTTGCTATGGCAGCCGCTCTCTAGTCCTCCCCATGTATCGCAGTGGCCAGGTAGCTTGTAGTAACAAGCCGCTCTGCCCCTTCTCCCTGTCGCCTGCTGCTCTGATGCTACAGCTGTAGCTCCGCCCCCAGAAGTGTTTGAATGGAGCCCGGGCTGATGGGGAGCAGGAAGGGAGAGTAGACTCTGCTGAGCCAGGCAGCCCACAGCCCAGGAAGGCAGCACATCGGGACACTGAGGATGCAGGGGCAGGTCAAATGACAGGGAGGAGGATGCCACTGTCAGCCTGAAGAAAGGATCCATTTTCACTGCAGCAGGTAGATTGTCTACTGAAATATTGCAGATGCACCTGTTATTGTGACATGTCAGCCTCAGTCTAGAGATGTAGCAAAGTCTGGTCTGTACTGTGCAGTGCTCATTGTGTTATCTAATGTTCTCTGTTATCATGCCACTTGAGACTGAGTTGGAGATTCACGGAAGTCTGTCTGGGAGAGGCTGACACTACAGTGCTGTAAACTGACAGTCATACCCTGCTGAATAATGCAAATGCTGTTGGATTGAATCACTGGAGAAATCTGATCTGGGAAATTCCTCTACAGGGCACAAACAGGTTGCACTACTTAAAGAGAACCCGAGGTGGCTTTGTATAACGTTAGTGGGGCACAGAGGCTGGTTGGGCACACTAACACCAGCCTCTGTTGCCCCATGGTGTGTGTCAAAGACCCCCCTGCTCGCCGCTATACCCCCGCAATGCTGGCGACACGCAGCGTGTCGCCAGCACAATGTTTACCCTAGCGCTGTCTGTCAGCGCCGCTCCCCCGCCTCCTCCGCATCGCCGCTACCTGCCCTCGTCCCTTCCCTCCCGCTGATTGGAGGGAAGGGACGAGGGCGGGTAGCGGCGATGCGGAGGAGGCGGGGGAGCGGCGCTGACAGACAGCGCTAGGGTAAACATTGTGCTGGCGACGCACTGCGGGGAGGATAGCGGCGAGCAGGGGGGTCTTTGACACACACGATGGGGCAACAGAGGCTGGTGTTAGTGTGCCCAACCAGCCTCTGCGCCCCACTAACGTTATACAAAGCCACCTCGGGTTCTCTATAAATACCCACAATAAAGAACATTATTTTCAGATTTTTTTTGCCTCATTTGCACAGATTTCTCACCAGCTAATTGTGTGTGTGTGTGTGTGTGTGTGTGTGTGTGTGTGTGTGTGTGTGTGTGTGTGTGTGTGTGTGTGTGTGTGTGTGTGTGTGTGTGTGTGTGTGTGTGTGTGTGTGTGTGTGTGTGTGTGTGTGTGTGTGTGTGTGTGTGTGTGTGTGTGTGTGTGCGCATGCGTGCCCTGTCCTCTGTGCCTGTAATGACAGTAAACTAGCTGCAGTGCTTGCTGACCTCTCCTACCTCCAGTATGTACAGTATAAGCTGTTCTGTGCCTGTACTGATAGTAAACTAGCTACAGTGTGTGCTGATCCCTGCTGCCCCCAGTATGTACAGTATAAGCTTTTACTCTGGGCCTGTACTGATAATAAACTATCTGCAGTGTGTGCTGATCTCTGCTGCCTCCAGTATGTACAGAAGAAGCTGTTACTCTGTGTCTGTATTGATGGTAAACTAGCTGCAGCATGTACTGATTTCTTCTGTCTCCAGTATGTACAGTATAAGGTATTACTCTTTGTCTGTATTGATGGTAAACTAGCTGCAGCATGTGCTGATCTCTGCTACCGCCAGTATGTACAGTAGAACTTATGTGTGTGTGTGTGTGTGTGTGTGTGTGTGTGTGTGTGTGTGTGTACGTACAATGTATGTATGTGTGTGTGTGCGTGCGTGTATCAAAGTGGGTTACTAGTAAATTGGCGTGTGTGTATCAAAGTGGGTTGCTAGTAAATTGGCGTGTGTGTATCAAAGTGGGTTGCTAGTAAATTGGCGTGTGTGTTCATAGGGGGGGGCAAGGGGTGGCGGGGGGGCCCTCATACAGATTCCGCATCGGGGCCCAGAGGTTTGTAGCTACGCCACTGGCCGCCAGTCTCCTCAGGCTCTGCTGTTCCCCCTGAAAAATAGCGCCAGTCTGTTTACCTTGTATTTGTCAATCACCAATATTTTAAACCCTAGTACAGTGTTCTCCCCTGACTCTTTTAGCCGGGTGCTCCACCCGGCTAATTTTGGTGACCACCCAGGCTATCATCAGCTCACCTCCTCATCTGCCTCCTATGCTGTAATTTTTTGCAGCCCCACCAGGCTGCAAAAAATTCTGGGGCGAACACTAATATTACCGTATATGCAAGGGGAGAAAAATTATTGTCAAAGGTTCATTGCAGTAACTATAATAACAGTAATTATTATAGAAATGGAGATGATTTTAATTTGCGCATCTTGGCTAAGGGCCTATTTGCATTTGCCGCGAATCATGGCCATTTTCTGCACACGATTTCGGGTGCCGAATCGTAGCCAATAGGCTACATCCGAATTGAGTGCAGGGGAAAAAATGGATGCATGCTGCAGTTTTCCCTAGCACACATCTGAATTCCCATTGCTGTGCATGGCACTGCAAAAGGATGGGGGTGCAAATTCGCATCAGCATGGGTGCCGCATCCATTTCCGAAACAGTCGTGGCAGTGGAGTGGAAATGTGCCCTTCGACCTTTTAACGTTTTTTGGAACAGTATGTCTTTTGTTTGTTTTCCTTTGAAGTAGGGTTGTATACATACCTTTTGGTTTTTCTCCTTTTTTTCTTCTTATTTTCTGTTGTGGCAGCTGGCGCTCTGCACTTTTTTCCTTCCTCCTGTTACCTCAAAGTGTAATCTATGTTACCTCAGTTGTGTAAAGGCAACAATTAACTGATATAAATCACTTTGCAGAAAGCAAGAAGTTGCCTTTCTTATATCAAATTTAAACAAATAAAACTTTATTTGTGATGTTTACAGCCCAGGGAAACACAAAATTGATCAAAGCAGTTTCTAATAGCAATAAGGCTTTATTTAGGTGGACAAGAACAATTTGTATTTATTTCTTTTTTGGGGGATGAAATGTTCCTGACTAGGCTGCACAGTAGCTCCTTTACTGTTCACTCTACACTCTGCTGATGGGTCAGTTAGGCTTTTGACCATGTGATACCACATGTAAAACGAAAGTTTTGTACGAATTATACGTTTTCAAAAGCTTGACTGTTTTGAACTTTTGCCTCGCTCAATTTTATATTTTTAGTTGAGTTTTAAAAACAATCTTTAAAAGTCATACTTTAAAGCAGCAGGGACAGCCATACCATGCCGGGAAAAAAACACCACAAATATAAATGGATAAATACTTTTTCAACTTACTTAACATATGTTTTGTACTATCCATGTTTTTTCAGTGAATTTTATTTAGAAAATAAAGAGAAACGTTTTCCACTTTTACCGCCTCTGACCGAAGCCAACCCTGATGTAATTTCTTCCCTTATTTTTTTTTTCTCCTAGAAACTGCACTGTCATATCTAGCTTGCTTTGTAAACACACATCATAGATCATATTTCAGCAGCTTCCGCAGAGGGGTGAGGTGTATATTCCAGCCCCTCGAAGTGTCCCTCACCACAGCTCCAGTCCTTTCTGGGGTCAGCTGATAGCCTCTTAGGATCACCGACCCTCAATGGGTTGGTGACTTCTGCGCATGCATGTGTGCACCCACATCGCCAGGAACCGCAGTACGCTCCCAGTGATGTGGGCTCATTTTCGCACAGGGTGGCAGCTCGCCCAAGCATGCACAGAAGACGCCGGCCCATCCGTTTTTGTTTTTTTGTCATCATGCATTATTAACATTACTATATCAGTAATGGGGCCTCCTCTACATCTGGTCTCAGATTTGTTTGTCAAAAGGGTTTCCTAGGTGATTTGACAAGTATTGTAGGTTGCATGTGACATTCAAATAATATGGAAAATGTATTTTCACATGTTCTAGATAGTCGATGAAATGCTAATAATTCTGGTTTGCATATTAAAGAGACTCTGTATCAAAAAAAAGGGTACAATGTTCACAAAGAAGCAAAGAGTCTGCACTACATTAAACGCTGAAAGTTGTGGGGAAGCTGCAACATATGCACACTCTCCTTGTCACTCTGCTGTCATAAGCGTGCTCTGATGCTGGCAAGACAGTATATTGTAGCAAAGTAGAGGAGAGGCAGCCTCCGTAGAAGCGCATTTTGCGTGAAACGGCCGCAAGGCACCTGTGCCCAGCACCCACCGCTAACGCACCACTCTGAAACTATGGTATGTTTCCATCACTTGTTTCCTCAAGATTGACATGTGTCACATTTGTAGTGTATGTTTACTGCATATTGGATTATCTGCATACAACACTCTGGATTAAAGGTTTTAATAGTGCCGATTTCCCTCTCCTCTACTTTGCTTCAAAAAAAAAAAAAGGGTGGGGGACCCTGGGGTTACTTACCTTGAGAGGCGGAAGCCTCTGGATCCAATTGAGGCTTCCCCTGTCCTCCTCCATCCCACGGAGGTCTTGCTGGGCCCCTCTGAAGCCACAGCCAACAATTTGTCAGGCTGTGGCGCAGTAGCACCTGCAATATTTACCTTCCCCGGGTCCAGTGTAGGCGCAGTAGCGGCTCGGATCAGGTGGAAATAGCATTCAATATTAAAGAGTTGACTGAAAGTGTCAGAGGACAAGAATAAAGATTGCAAAAGAGAAAGGTGTAAACAAGCAAAAGTATCAGAATACAGTACATTGGGCAAGATCCATGCAGGTTTCAGAATGGTTTTTGAATACTGGATGAAAAGGACATCAGAGATTATTGAGCGGGTAGAGAACACATAGTTGATCCACTGATTTGGTCATTTATAATGGATCTGCTATAAAGCCAAATGCTTGTATCCCTGTACCAGTCCATGACAGATTAGCTGTCAAGATTGTCAGTCACCCATTGTCTCATTGCTGAAATTGTTCTATGCCAATTAGTGCACCGTAGTTAAGGTGCGTACACACTTCGGACTGACACAAGCTACCAGACATCAGACCCGCTCACGGGGCGGACGTTCTGACAGTTTCCACGTGTTTGCAGTCTGTCGGCTGGTTGATGAGGCTGGTTTTGACGGATCGCTCAAGTCCAGTCTTATCAGCTGAACGACAGACTGTACACACGCCCGATTTGACGTCCAAACGACGGGTCGTTTGCAAAAATCCGACGTGTGTACGAGCCTATACCCACACAAAGCTGGTAGATAAATAGCTTTGATATGTAGATCTATTACCATGTCACTGCTGAACCAGTCTGGAGTGCCAGAAATGTAAATGAATCTTTCCATTGTCTATCTGCAGCTGCTGCTGTAGTGCCTGGTTGGATCTGCAGCCTTTATGTAGCCAACTTGTAATGTGATGATTCATGTCTGTAGCATTCTTTTGTCTGACTGTTCTGTCTTTCTATAGGATTTTCCCATTCAGCGTTCACTTTTGGTATAGAGAGCCATATCAGCCAATCTAATATCAATGGTGCCCTGGTGCCACCTGCTGCTCTAATCTCCATTATTCAGAAAGGTCTGCAGTATGTTGAGGCAGAAGTTAGCATCAATGAGGTAAGTGTTCCCCTTACTGTTCTGATTTCTATTTGCAGGTACTTTCTGTAAATCATTTCAGTGCTAGTGTTCCTTAAAGTGTACCTGAGGTGAGAGTGATCAGGAGGCTGCCATATTGATTTCCTTTTTTAACATCCTTAGCGCTAATCTCGAGTCAGGCTCTGGATGGAAATCCGCAGCTCAGAGCGGTAATCCTGTGCCTGAGTGAGTTATATGCAGGACCTGCTGCAGATCAGTTTTTTTCCTCTCTCTTGTTTTTAGGGTCTAAAAACTTGTGAAAAAATTGCACGGCTTTTAGACCCTAAATCCGGAAATAATTATAATGCCAGGGAGGCTAACTATACCAAGTTCCTGGCTGTCCTGTTTATTTTCTTGCATCAGTAGGGTCTGAGTCACAATCCTCAAACAAGCTTGCAGCTTATCCACTCAGATTTGAGTCAGAGCTCCTGAGCTGCATGCTTGTTCAGGGTTTATAACTAAAGGCTGGGAACTGCCAGAAAACATGCATTGTTTAAAGTGGATCCGAGATGAAAAACTAATTATAACAAGTAACTTGTCTATATATCTTATCTAAAAGTTAGATAGTTTACACAGCATATCTAGCTGCAAATAGTTTCAAAAGTTTATGATTATTCCTGTGATACGAGGGCAGCCATGTTCTGTTTGTCACATTGTCACAGGCTGGAGATGCTATCAGCTTGCCTGTGTGTAAATTCAGTCCCCTCTCCTCCTCCCTCCTCCCCTCTGCCTCTGAAATCAATGGCTAGTAACCTCCTCCTGCCCAGACTGAGCTCCCATAAGCCCTTGCTACAGTGCCAAGGCACAAACGGTGCTGTACCTGGCCACTGGTACATTTCAGGAGATGTAGCGTACCTGGCCACTTGTACATGTCGGGAGATATAGCGTGCCTGGCCACTGGTACATGTCTGGAGATGTGGTCTTTTCCTCTCCCGGCCAGGTAATGTAAAGGTTTAAAGTGTACCAGAGCTGATAGAAATTAAACGTTTTATACATACCTGGCTGGGGCTTCCTCCTCAGTCTTTTCCAACTCCAGTACTGGGTCCCGTAACTTCAGCCAGTCTGTGCAAAAGAAGTGCGCCCTCTATGTATCTCTCCAGCATTTATTTAATGTGGTTTGTAAAGAGGAATATACTCTGGATAGCTGCTGCCTAGTACAACAGATCACATGATGGTTTACATACAATCGCTGTACAGACATGCTGCTTGCATTCTATGTGGGAAGGCTGAGTAGGAGAGGACATCGCAACTCAATGGATTGTTGAAGAGTAGACTTGTCAATGTCAGGGGGACCACTTTACACATTACAGTCAATCAGGAAGAAGTGTCTCCGGCAATGAAGCATTACTGGTCTGCTTCCACATACATCCATATTTTCAGTGAAAAGAATGCCTCACTGCTGAGTTTTTTTTTCTTTTTGTTGCACCACGGATATAACATGCAGTGTGACTTTTCTGTTGGGGTGCAATCGTTCAAAATCACACTGCACCAAGTGTAAAAGGGTGTAATCTCCTATTACATTCATCTGAAAAAGATTTAGTGAACATTGCAGTTGCCAAAAGTGCAGATGTCTGAAAGTAGCAAAATGTATGGTTCTGTACTGTTCTATTTTTATTATGATTTTGTAATCATGTGAGATGTGCATGAAATATCTGTCAAGTGGTACATATGCATATCTTGGTAATCTCTGTAGCAAAAAGGCAGGACTGCATCCTGTTTCTTTTTTTTATTAGCAATACTCAGTTAGTTTGTGTATGTTGACTCCTCAGAGATTGATTAGTCATATTGATGACTAATGTGATATCCATTTCTGATTCAATTCCCTAGGATGGAACACTTTTTGATGGGAGGCCAATTGAATCCCTATCGCTGATCGATGCAGTTATGCCTGATGTGGTGCAAACAAGACAGCAGGCCTACAGAGACAAGCTTGCACAGCAGCAGGCGGCGGCAGCAGCTGCCGCTGCAGCAGCGGCGGCCGCGGCAACAGCAGCAAACAACCAACAGCCGTCAACGAAGAATGGCGAAAATGCAGCAAATGGGGAGGAAAATGGAGGACATGCACTGGCAAGTAAGTGCATCCAGAGAACAAAAAAAAGTTCTTGAACTTGTGATTTCAACTTAACAGCAAACTTAAATTCTTAGATAGAAGTTGCCTTCAGTGAAAACTACTTGTCAAGACCATCATTAGAAATATAAAGGGAGAGGTGGTCAATACAGTCTACTGAAAATAAAGTGTTGAGCTCCCCTGCTGGTCAGTGAAGCCATCTGTCCCATTAAAGACCAGTAACAATTCATGATATGAAAGGAGCTAGACACTTTATTTTGTATTTTTTTGTTTTTATTTATCGGAACCTTAACCACTTCAGGATTCTGCGTACACTTAAGTACGCCCCTGAATTCCATGTCAGCTCACGGAGGGTGTCTCCGTGAACACCCTGCGAGCCGATTGGCGGCTCGCAAGGTAAATGTAAACACACGGGGAAGCTCTTCCCCGGTGTTTACATGTATACGGCGCTGCTGCGCAGCAGCGCCGTAGAGGAGATCGGCGATCCCCGGCTAAAGCCTATCCGTCCTGCGCCGCTCAGAGGAAGGGGGAGGGAAGGGGAAGGAGGCCAGGAAGCGCTGCGGAGGGGGGCTTTGAAGAGCCCGCAAGCAGCCGGCGGCGATCAGACCCCCCCAGCAGGACATCCCCCCCCCCCCCCCTAGTGGGGAAAAAAGGGTGGCAGTCTGATCGCCCTGGCTGCCAGCTGATCGGTGCTGCGGGCTGGAGAGCCCACGCAGCACCGATCAGCAAAAAACCCTGTGGTACAGAAGTGGTTAAAGGTAAAATGAAAAAAAAGTTAACCTTGACTTACCTGGGCTTCCAGCCCCTATAAATCTATTTGGTCCAGCGCTGAAGTTCTGCTGTCCTTTCTGCCGGATTGCTGACCCTGGCTAGGTCATGGGCTTAATCGTACAAAGGGGACATCGACAGGCTGGAGGACAGCAGAACATCCACACTGGACCAAGTAGACTTCTAGGGACTGGAAGGAGTCCCAGGTAAATAATGCTTAGCTTTTTTTTTTTTACCTCGATATTCTTTAAAGCAGAGTTCCCCAACCCTGTCCTCAAGGCCCATCAACAGTACATGTTTTGCAGAAAACTGCACCGGTGAGTTAATTAGTGTCTCAGCAGAGCTGGTTACCTACCTCTGTGGATTTCCACAAAATATGCACTGTTGGTGGGCCTTGAGGACAGGGTTGGGGAACACTGCTTTAAAGTACACCCAAACTAAATTTAAATGTAAGTGCTGGCCACTCCTGGGGTTTCTTAGGGCACCCATACCCTCTGTCCCCTTAGCTTAGCCAGCTTCTCCTTAGTCTTCTTGCTTTGGCCCCATTTTTGCATGCTCAACGTACTCGCACAGCCTCTTTGTGTACTCCCTCCCACGGCTGTGCTGTAGCCTCAATCGTGTGTGTTCTAAGCATGCGCGGTTATAAATCTATCAGAACTGCATGTGCCCAGAACGCTCCCAGCCACAGCTGTTGTGCTCAGTCAATCCAGAGCGTACTCAAAGAGGGCCCACAGACAGGACCAAGCATGTGTCCATGCTCCAACTGATTATAAACTAAGGGAATGCAAGGAGATGGAGAGGAGGCTGCCTAGGTTATGAGGGAACCCCCAAGTATGAAAACAGAACAATTTGGGAGGCTACTAGTAAACATAAGTCTATATCCTACTAGGTTTACCACCAAAGCCAATGGCAATCTTACTTTGGTATAAGGATAGGTATAAAAAAAATATCAAATTTCCAGTCCATGGAAAGGTATCCCCAGCCCTGGCCATGGGTGGGGGAGCCATGCTAGAAGGGGTAGCGGGGAAGGAGGGGTTCTGCAGGGGAGGGGGGGGGGTCGTTCCCTCCCACGCCACCTGGGTCACCCCTTCCCCGCTCCCCCTCCAGCTAGTTTCTTCTTAAATTGCCTTAGGGCCTGTTCATACTTGCTGCGTTTGTAGAACGCGTATAAATTCAAAGAAACGCAAGTTGAAAAACGCATGCGTTTTTCTTGCGTATGAATGCGTTTTCTATTGCGTTTTGCACAAGCACGTGACCCAGGGGAAAAAAAAGAATTATGGGAACCGCAGAGGAAAACGGACGCTAAAAACGCAATAGTACGCGTTTTTGATACGCGTCCAGACTTTCATTGCGTCCGTTTCTATGCGTATCGCACAGAACTGCGTGCAGCAATGCGGATGAGAAACGTATGCGTCTCATACGCATACATGTGAACTAGCCCATTCAAAAGCATTAGGAGCCGTTTCTATGCGTTTTTGGTACCAGTACGCGTTCCCTGAAAACGGCTAGGAACGCATATAGTCTAAACAGGCCCTTAAAAAACAATGTTATAAAGCGAGCTGGGAACTTACTTCCTTGCGTTCTATCGCTTGCCACGTCACTTCCTGTAATGCCGCCTTCTGTACTTAATTGGGCGGCATACAGGAAGTGACGCGGTGATTGGTGGAGCACAAGGAAGTGAGTAAGTTCCCCACTCGCTTTATAACATTGATTTTTGTAAAGCATTTTAAACAGAAATTAGCTGGTGGGGGGGGGGGGGGGGTTATGCGCTCCGGTTTTGATCAGGTTTGTAAAATGGAGCCACAGATACGTTTCTGGACCTAGTGTGAACCTACTCTTTAGGAACACTAGGATGTTGGCAGCAATAATTGCTGTGACTTAGGCCTGGTTCACACTGCACAGATGAGAAACTGATGCAAGGCAAGGATCAGTTTTTAATCTGTGAGCCTTTCTGTTACGGCGCAGTCAATGTGACGCGTCCATTGCTCCGGATTTATTGCTCCCTCCCTAAACTTGCAGTCCGTTCAGGAGACTGTGCCAAATGGATCCATTCTAACAGAACAATGTGAATGGATCCTATTGATTAACATTGGATCCATTCACCTCCGTTAGGATCCAGTCCCTCAGTTCTGCTAAATGGACTTTTTTAGTGCCAGTGTGAACCGGACCATAAAAGGATACATCCGGCAATCTGAAAAATAAGTTTCACTCACCTGGGACTTCTTCCAGCCCCTAAAAGTCAGTTTGGTCCCATAGCTTAGTTCCAGTCTGAGCCAGGCCTCTGCTCTCCCCTCAGTAAGATGGCGATCCGTGGCTGTGTCGGGATCTTTTGTGCGGGTGTGCCCCTCGCCTCTTGTGATCGTGATTTTCCAGCACTCTTATACTTTGTATTAGGCCTTGTTCACATTGTAAATAGCCAGCGCTATCACAAGTGCTGAGCGATTTATTGTGCTTTTTTTTTTTTTTTTAAAGCTTTGCCCTGCACTTTGAGCTTAGAAAAGCACTTTTGCTGAGCGACTGATTCTCACTTCTTGACGACAGTCAGGAAGTGAACTCTTTCACCTGGATATGAATAAATACAATGTATTTATTCATAGAAGCGCTCGGGAAATCGCTATACAAAGCCCTTTTTCCAGCGTTTTGCGATTTCCCTATACCTTCCATTGAGCCAAAGCGATCAGAAAATGGTACATGCAGCACGTTTGCGATTTCAATGAAATAGAAAAGCTTACATGTGAACACTCTCATAGGGAATCATTGTAAAAGCGCTTTTGGCGCGATTTCTAAAAACCCCACAAACTGCTCATAGTGTGAATGAGCCCTTAGAGTGCAGTCGCTCCAAAAGAGCAGCAGGAACCCAAGATTGCAATTTCATTGATCACAATTGCCCCTGTGGGCTCACTTCCATTGATTTTCATTAGCCTAGCACTTTTGCAGTAGCTGGAGATTCTAAAACATGGCTAAAAATGCTCTAGTGGGCCATAGCTCTTATAATTGGCAAACAATAGTCTTGTAGCACTAATATGATTTTAATGTTTGTGTAGGTCTGTCCAAAACATTTGTTGTTTGTTAAGTTTATTTTTTTATTTTTTTTTATCAACTTTGAGTCCATTGTGTGTGTGTGTGTGTGTGTGTGTATATAGGAGAGTGCGTGTTTGTGTGTGCGCCTGGTGTACATGTGCAATTGTATGTATTTTAGTTACAGAAATGCATTTACTGTGTGAAATAAGCTGTGTACACCAGTAACACTGTAAAGTTTTTGCTTGCTTGAATTATGCCTCTAATTATTTAGCATAATGCACATCTTTCCGAGCACTTTACATTCTGTATCAGTAATCTGACAGGTGAGACAATTTATCTGAATGCAGTTTCCTCAGTGTTTCCCAGCAAGATAGTGGGGGATGGGTTTTATTTGGCGAGATTATTCTACAGATTAAGACATGGAGACATTGCAGAAGAAAATAATGTGGCAGTGACCCCTGCTGGTTGTAGTGTGCTAAGCCAAGCATCTTTTTCTATTGTGTTTTTGTTATAATGTATGGTGTGTACTGCATGCTGAGTATTTAGATGGACTTAGTTTGTGTGTGTGGAGTTTATTCTGTGCGTTTGTGAAGATTATACATAATGTCCTATTACTCTGCTGGCCTGTGCACACAGCGTGCAACTTGTTCATTGCTTATTTGTAAGGACAAGCTGCCAAATTCATCTTTTTTCCCTATTTGGTTAGTCCTAGTTTCTTACAAGCTGTGTTATCTTCTTTCGTCCCTCAGAAACTGGACAGTTTGGAGTAATGTGTAAAATGATTTGGGGAGGACAAATTCAAATAGAATTCACTAACTTCTGAGATAAGACACCAGCTATAATGCCTAATTGGCTCCATAGCTCCTGGGATTTGGCCAGCTTCCATGTATGATGTACACTTTTCTTGATAAGCTGTCAGTTTCATTCCTGCCTTTAGAGCAGGTTATTTTAGAGGGAATCCTGTTATTGATCTGATGTCTTTGCTGGGAGCTGCACTTTGTGGAAAGGACTGTGCTTTTAGCTCCAGGGCTGTCACAGGCATGTGGAATTGGCTTCTCTTTCTGTTCCAGAACGGAGAAGTTCTAAGATTGAGTTTCCTCTATATTCTTGAATTTTACGTGTGAAAATATGCATGCAAATTTTCACATGGAAAGAGTATTATGCAACTTTTATGTGAATTTATGCATGTGGCTAGTACATTAGACAATAACTCCTCCATTGCCTACTATTTACAGTGTATGCAAATGTTTCACATGTCGCATGCAGAGCCATGTGTGAATGAGTATGTAATGTGAAAAAATGCAACAGGCTGTCTTTTTTTTTTACGCAATACACCGTGAATACAAATTTGCATTACATGGAAAATAACCTATTTTCTATCATTGGCATGTGTTCTAATGCAAATTTTTATTCCGAAAAAACATGGAAACTCAGCCTTAGTCCTTCTGACTTTGTAGATACTTTATGTGGCTGGATAGTGTACTAGTTTAGGGCTCTGCCTGGGTTCAATCTCAGCAGTGCCTGTTCAGTAAGCCAGCACCTATTCAGTAAGGAGAGCCTGGACAAGACTCCTCAACACTGCCAAAGCCTATAGAGTGCACCCTAGTGGCTGCAGCTGTGGTGATTTGAATCTGCCAACAGAAAAGCGTGATATAAATGTTCTGGGTCTGTGTCTTATGTTTGCTCTTGGAAATCTATAGTCTAGTTTGTTACTGGTGGTTCACTGAAGGTGGTAGATGGTAAAGGACAGATGTGAATGGATCCTATGTAAGATCTGCGCAAAAGGTACAGAGGCGCCAACGGAATAAAAAAAGGACTTATTTAAAAAGATAAAACAAGGGGGTAAGGGTGGACCTACCTCCCCAAAATTCACACACCACAAATGTGTTATAGTATGCAACAAAACGTTTAATCTATACTCCAAAACTGCAACGCGCTTCGCGGGTCTCAAGCCCGCTCCATCAGGCAAAATATAGAAAGGAGCAGCTTACAAGGTGTGCAGCATAGCGCAGCGCCTCTGTGATTATACATAAGGCGCTGCGCTATGCTGCACACCTTGTAAGCTGCTCCTTTCTATATTTTGCCTGATGGAGCGGGCTTGAGACCCGCGAAGCGCGTTGCAGTTTTGGAGTATAGATTAAACGTTTTGTTGCATACTATAACACATTTGTGGTGTGTGAATTTTGGGGAGGTAGGTCCACCCTTACCCCCTTGTTTTATCTTTTTAAATAAGTCCTTTTTTTATTCCGTTGGCGCCTCTGTACCTTTTGCACAATATTATCCACCTGGTGGATGGGTGTGTACACCCCCTTCTTTTTCTGCGGAGAGCGACTTCTTAACCTGCGTGGGGACAGGGTCAATATCCCCATCTGTGCGTTCAGTGGTTGCCTACATTTTGGCGACCCGTGTTTGTGAGTATATCTCTGATTTTTATCATTTCACCATCTATATTATCAGTAATACACTATTGGGGGCTCCCGTCTTCTTTTCCTTTTTGTTTCTTCACCTATGTAAGATCTGTTCACATCACCGGTTTTGCATTGGCTCTGATCTGGAAAAAGACAAAAAAAAAGTCAATTTTGCAGTGCAGTGAAAATGGAGACTAATGCTGCAGATGCATTTCACAGCAGTAATATATTTTATAATCTTTTTCTAGTTACTACGTGTGCAATTTTGCCATATTGGGTGATTAGTGTGAGGTTTTATTTTTTGTAGTTTAACTGTACAGCAGCTACTTAGATAAACTTGAATGTTTTTGATCGTCTGGACAGTTTATATTAAACATTTTGATGAAAAACTGACTTTACACCTTGATAATTTGTGGCTTGAAATGGTCATTCTTGGTCATTTACACTGACAGTTGAGGAATGATCGCACCACATCTGTCAAGCAGCCTTGTTCTACAGAGGATGTAGGACAAGCTGGGGGTATCCTGCTGTCGACATTTCTATACTATAGGACAAGGATTTCCTGCTTTGGCTAATTGAAGGAGTGTAGGCAACTGATGTTGGAGGAAACCTATACACACTCTTCTAGATTTTCATCCAAAACCTCACAAAGTATCTTTTGTATCTCTGTCTCATGGAGTTCAACAAAATTCCTGGGCCCTGTAGGATCGCCAGCACCAAATAATGCTGTTGCTTAGGCCAAAGGTATTGTGTTAATTGAGTATTAAAGGAATACTATAGGAGGGTCAGGGGGAAATGAGTTGGGCCCAGTATGGTCTGTGCCTGCGCAGTACGCTCCTGGTGTGTCCTCAGCGGGAGCGAGGACACGGCAATGCAGGCGCAGTGGTTTTCAGACTTTAAAGTCGGAAATTCCAGAAGTGGACCTGAGCATCGGTGAGTGGCTGCGTGGGCACAGGATGTCTGCGGAGGACCATTAGAAGCCCCGGGAAAGTTCAACTCCTTTTCCCCCGACCCCCTTACAGTAGTCCTTTAAAGAGACTCTGAAGCGAGAATAAATCTCGCTTCAGAGCTCATAGTTAGCAGGGGCATGTGTGCCCCTGCTAAACCGCCGCTATCGCGCCGCTAAACGGGGGTCCCTTCACCCCCAAACCCCCCACTGCGACACTTGGTCGCAGACTTGGTCGCTCCTGGAGGCAAGGCTAATGGCTGCAGCCTTGCCTCCAGTCGCGTCTCTCAGCGGCGCATCGCCGCCTCTCCCCCGCCCCTCTCAGTGAAGGAAGACTGAGAGGGGCGGGGGAGAGGCGGAGAAGAGGCGGAGATACGCGCTGAGAGACGTGCGTGGGGCAGGGCTGCGGCGGTTAGCCCTGCCCCAACCAGGAAGCGCTCCCCTGCATTACGGAGGGGATTTGGGGGATCAGGGACCCCCGTTAAGCCGCGGGATAGCGGCGGTTTAGCAGGGGCACACGTGCCCCTGCTATCTGAGGTCTGAAGCGAGATTTATCCTCGCTTCAGACTCTCTTTAAGCTTGGCATGAGGTAATAAAATGGAGTATGCCAAGTAACCTAAATTATTTGGGGCAGTAGAATCATTTTAAACAGATTAAACCAATCTATTTAAAATGACAACACTAAAGGGTAATTTTTCCCAAGCCTTCAACTAGCTTGCAACCGCCCAAAGCAGGGACCCTAGACTGAGTGCTGGAAAATACTGAGGGGATCTTGAAATTTGTACACACAAGTCCTTAAAGTGGACCAGAACTCTTGCACAGGACAGAATGAAAACCTAGAGAAATACTCTAGAGAGTTTAGCCTGTTTAATTCCCCCTCATTTGTGTCTAATCACAAGTTCTAATTTGATATCTCCCGTGTCACATGACTGCCATGGCAGAGATGGCAGGTAAGCTCATTTGAAAGCACAGGATGTTCACAATATGATATATAATACACACTGCAGATTTATTTTAGGATTTGTATCAGCTGTAACAATTTTTTTTTTCGTTTAAAGAGACACTGAAGCGAAAAAAAATATATGATATAATGAATTGGTTGTGTACTATGAATAATTACTAGAAGATTAGCAGCAAAGAAAATATTCTCATATTTTTATTTTCAGGTATATAGTGTTTTTTCTAACATTGCATCACTCTATAATATGTGCAGATTACACAACACTCAGCATTCATTCAAAATGAGTCTTTCAGAGCAGTCTGTGAAGTAATGAACTCTCCTCTAGCAGAGGAAAAGTAAACAGTTCAATTACAGTTGAGATAATAAAAGTCAGATAACAGCCCTCTCCACCACTAGTTGGAGAGCTTAATAGCTTTTTTGCATAGAGATAACAACTGGAGTATCTCAACTCTTCCTGCACTGGAAACAATTAGACTGATGTATCTGATCTTAATGTTTTTTTTCTTAGCTGTACTACACATACAAATCATAATATCATTTTTTTTTTCGCTTCAGTGTCTCTTTAAAGGTTGTTGTGCTGCTGTTTATCTTTTAGAGCAGAGAGGACATTTTCAGTTCAGGTTTGTTTTAAACAGGGCTGTGGAGTCGGTCCAAAAATCCACCGACTCCGACTCCTCAGTTTAGGATTCCTCCGACTCCTCTAATTTGCATATTACAATTTTGTTGATTAAAAGTATGTAACATGAAATTCGTCTCTTAACTGCCAATGCTTAGGAATTTTACAAGACAACTGAAGTAAGAAGGATATGTAGACTACTAGCAGTCTACATATCCTTAGTGGCTGGATAGTGTAATGGTTAAGGGCTCTGCCTCTGACACAGGAGACCTGGGTTCAAATCTCGGCTCTGCCTGTTCAGTAAGCCTGCACTTATTCAGTAAGGAGTTTCTTGGGCAAGTCTCCTTAACACTGCTACTGCCTACTGAGTGCGCTCTAGTAGGTGCCTCGCAAGCGCTTTGAGTCCGACAGGAGAAAGGCGCTATACAAATACTGCAATTAGTACTATATTTATTCCCTTTAGACTAAAACTAGTCCTTGGTAAGAGTACTTGTAAAAGGTACAAACTGGAACAAAGAACATCTATCAGGCCCTAGGCAATGTAAGTGTGGGTACATGTAAGAATGATGTGCAGGTACTCTGCAGGGGAATGAGGAGATTCTTCCTCTATTACACATCCTTCATGCACAATCTGAACAAGGTTTATGGGTGACAGACAACACCTCTGTTCAATGTGCACAGCATTCTCAGTGGATTCCCTGCAGCTCTGTGGGGAGTGCATATGTAGAGTATAGTTCTACTGTGTAACAAAGTAAACCTGAGACAGATGAAATTAAAGTTTTACACATACCTGGGGCTTCCTCCAGCCACCTTCAGGATAATCAGTCCCTCGTTGTCCTCCTCCACCACCTGGATCTTCTGCTATGAGTCCAGGTACTTGAGCCAGTCGGGCGTAGTGCGCATGCACACACTCCGCCGCCAGGAGCATACTACACCTGTGCAGCACTATTGCGCAGGTGCAGAATGTTCCTGGCTGTGGGAGCGGCATGCGGCCGGACAGCGCTGACTGGCTGAATTACCAGGACTCATAGCAGAAGATCCGGGTGGTGGAGGACAGCGAGGGACTGATTAGCTTGAAGGGGGCTGGAGGAAGCCCCAGGTATGTATAAAACTTTACTTTTCATCCGTATCAGGTACCCTTTAATTTGTAGTCACCAAACCAAATTTTAACATATCAAATTATTTGATTTCATCAGCAAAGGGAGTGCATATATTTGCATAAATCAGCATTAGTGCAGAATTATTTCCATCTCATTGACCATCTCTATTAGTGACACAGCTACACATCAGGCTTTATTCTTACAGCATAGATGTTATTTAGTATATATAAGAGATTCCTGTGTACACATCATATATACAGTCACAATCAGATATGTATATCTGACCTTAAAAATACGGGGACTGCTTTATTGAAGCAGCACAAGTAACTAATTTTGATTGATTTATTTCAATTTTGTGGACTAAGCACAGCTATTACTGTATATATACTGCATATATACATTATTTTTAATGACTATTATCTGAGAAACATTTTATCATATTTTCTATTTTAATTTACAGTTACAAATTCATTAGGAGTCGGAGTCGGTGCATTTTTTCCCGACTCCGACTCCAGGCACCCAAAATTGCCCGACTCCACGACTCCGATTCCACAGCCCTGGTTTTAAATGATCTGGCCCATAGTAGAGGAGATTTTAAGTGTCTCTGAAGTGGGGTAAAGTAATCTACAGGAAGCAGAAAGAACTTAGACCAGGTTATCTTGAGTCCAGCATATTGACATATTGGCCATATAACGTAATGGTAGACAAAGCAGCCTTTACTGACTCTGCAGGAATAGACAAATACAGCAGCATGTCACCTGTGTATAATCCTACTTTTTTGTGTGTACTTTACCATCTCTGACCCACCCATCTATCCCGGGACGCGTCCGGATAAGAGAAGGCAGTGGCTCTAGAGCCAGGTCAAAAAGGAGCAGGGAGATGGAGCATCCATGGCGGGTCCCTCGCTGCAGCTCAAAAACCGGAGACAACCAGCCCTTAACCTTAAAGAGGAACTCAAGAGTCAAAGTGAAAATCCGTCAGCCTATAAGTAAAAGAAAGTTTTACATTTATCCGAGAAGCCTTGTCCCGAAGTCCCTGCATCACTCAGCTTTCAGCGCCTAGCTCCGCCCTCTCTCCGCAGAGAAAAACCCCAAGCTATTTGCTGTAGAAAATAACTTGGCCTTTTTCTCCGGGGGGGAGAGAGAGAAGGTGGGGCCACGCTCCGGAAGTCGGGTGATGCAGGGACTTCAGGACAGCATCGCAGGACAAGACTTCTCAGGTAAATATATGGTAAATTTTTTATTGCAGGCAAATCATTCTATGTTGATGCAGGTTTATGCAAATGTATGCACTCCCTTTGCTCATGAAATCAATTAATTTGAGATGAGATTAAATTTGGGGTTGATTACTACAAATTTTAAATTACACAGTGGTAGTATACTCTACATTTGCACTCCCCACAGAGCTGTTGTGAATTTGCTGAGAATGTTGTGCACATTGAACAGAGATGTTGTTTATCACCTGTAATTATGATTCAGATGGTGCATGAAGAATGTGTAATAGAGGATGAATCTCCTGTACAGCAGATTGGGTGCTTCTGACATTGGGCTCTATTCACAAAGCATTACCGCATTCGGTAATGCTGAAAACAGCTGATTTTACCAATCCCCTTCCCACATTCCAATTCACTAAACCCATCACTGCACAGAAAATAAACATTACTGACTAGTGAGGTAAATTAAAGACTTGTGTGGTAATTGCCTCAAGAAATGTCCAGAAATGGCAATTCACAACGATTTCCGCATTGTTTACCGGCCAAAAGTGTTTGGTAATTTTCTCCAGCTCACAGCAGCTGATAACTTCTTCTGCCAATACAGTCTCTGTACGGTAGATTTAACAGACAGACTTTGGGGAGAGCCAATTGAGGCATATTTGTTCGGTAAATTACCAAACCTCTACTTCCTGAGGGAAAAAAAGTGTAAAATAACAGATGAGGTATTTTACCGAAGCCAATTATTTTACCGACCTGCTTTTTGTGAATAGAGCCCATTGGACCCTATTCTCAATGACACATGCGGTAATGTATTTTTTCTCCGCTAAATTACCGGTAGCAGTAATTTTTTGCACGTTAACTAAAAATTTTCCACATGTTTCTGGGTGCAGGGGGGAAAAAAAAAAAGTGAAAACATGCGGAAAAAATGTTGCAATAAAAGACCAAAAAAAAAAAAGTCCAGCAAACAGAGCTCCAGACTCCATATAAGGGCTGGTGCACACCGAGCGGCTTTTTCAGCGTTTCTGCAGCTGCTTGCGGCTGCGGATACGCTTGGTCAATGTATCTCAATGGGGTGGTTCACACCAGAGCGGGAGGCGTTTTGCAGAAACGCATACTCCCGGGATGAGGCATTTTTTGGATTGTGGATGCGTTTCTGCCTCAATGTTAAGTATAGGAAAAACACAAACCGCTCTGAAAAACGCCAGTTCAGAGTGGTTTTGCAGGCGTTTGTTACAAAAGCTGTTCAGTAACAGCTTTACTGTAACAGTATTTGAAATCTACTACACCAAAAACGCTTCACAAAACTGCAAAATGCTAGCTGAAGCGCTACAGAAAAATAACAAAAAGCGTTTCAAAATCTGCTAGCATTTTGCGGATCTGCTAGCGGGTTTTGGTGTGCATCAGGCCTAAGTCAATGGTAAGTGAAATATCTCACCAGGTACTTTTTAGGCGATATAAAATCGGTAGTTAAGGCAGAAATAATGTCCCCCTTTTCTTTGTGAATTTTTTTTGTTCCGGAAATTACCTACTTTTGCAGACATTTTTCCACATTATTTGCGAACTTTTTCTGCATGTGGAAAAAAACATGCAACAAATTTTGTGAATGACAAGATGGTCTTGCCTCTTGTGGGAATTTATCGTGATTTGATTTCCGCATGTGGAAAATGATTGTGAATAGAGCACAATGTTATCAAATCTGACAAGATTAGCTGCATGCTTGTTTCTGGTGGGATTCAGACACTACTGCAGCAAATAAACCAGCAGGGCTGCCAGGCAACTGGTATTGTTTAAAAGGAAATAAATGGCAGCCTCCATATTCTCACATCAGTTATTCTTTAAAAGGGATTCTTAAGAGGGATATGGATGTTTCCTTTTAAACAATACCAGTTGCCTTTCAGTCCTGCTGATCTTTGGCTACAGTAGTGGCCGAATTGCACACCTGAAACAAGCACGAGGCTAATCCAGTCTGATGTCAGTCAGAGCACCTGATCTGTATGCTTGTTGAGGGGCTGTGGTCAAAAGTATTAGACATGCATGATCAGCAGCAGAGTCAGGCAACTGGTATTATTTTAAAAGGAAAAATCCATATCATTTTTAGTTTAGGTTCCCTTTAAAGGTCACATGAATAGATAAGAATGTGGAGGCTGCTATATTTATTTAATTGTAAACAATACCAGTTGCCTGGCAGACCTGCTGATCTCTGGCTGCAGCAGTGTCTGTATCACACCAGAAACAAGCATGCAGCTAATCTTGTCAGAATTTACAATGTCAAACACCTGATCTGCATTTGTTCAGGGTCTATGGCTAAGGCCTAGTTCAGTGGTCAGTTGCATTGCAAAATAATTCTGCATGTCATCTCACTGCCCATACAATGTGGCCACACACGATACAATAAAATCTGATTTTTCAGCAGTTTGATAAAAAATAAGTTTCTACCAGGACTGTGGAGTTGGTCACAAAAATTATCCGACTCCTCAGTTTATGAAACTACTCACTCCGACACTATGTACCCAAAATGGCTCCGACTCCTCAACTCCGACTCCATAGTCTAATACTTACCAGGGCTGTGGATTTGGTACAAAAATCATCCGAATCCTCAGTTTATGAAACCACAAACTCCGGGTACCCAAAATTGCTCCGACTCAGACGCCACAGCCCTGGTTTCTACGGAAAAATCAAAAGTATTTTTTTAAATTTTTATTCGAGTGAAAATTCTGATCAGTTTTGTCTTTTTTTTTTTTTTTTTTTCTTCTTCTTGATTGGGAGTGGCAGAAATTTTGGACCATTGTCTTGCAAGATTGACAATCTCAGAATGTAGATGCAATTTTTTTTTCATAATTGTAGGAAAATAAAACACTTGTATGGTACATTGGTCAGTTTTTTTCAGATGTTACAATAAATCAGAAAAATTGATTGTAAATCTTGAATTAAAAAAATGTAAAAAGTTGTATGATGTGTAGCCACCATACCAGAGATATATAGATCGATCTACATAGTATAGAGCCTTCCTGTTTCTCTTGGCTGCCTGTCATTACTCTGCTGTCAGTCAGTAAGGCCTCTTTTCCTCAGACTGTTGAGCTGCGTGCTCAGCAAGCAGTTACCAGGCAGCAACAAGCAGTTGCAACTTTTGCTTTAAAGTGAACCTTAAGCCAGAAACAAAAATGTTTTACTCACCTGGGGCTTCTACCAGCCCCCTGCAGCAGTCCTGTGCCCTCGCAGCCACTCACTAATCCTCTGGTCCCCCGTTGCCAGCTAGTTTCGTTTTTTCCCCGACAGGCCCGTCAGGACTGGCCAAGCGTAGCTTTTTCCACATTCCCGACTGTAATTAGCACTATTGCGGACCACAACGCGTACAAAAATACGCGTTGCCGCATATCTATGCGTTCGTAATGCGGCAACGCATATTTTTGTATGCGTTGCGGTCCGCAATAGCGCTAATTACAGTCGGGAATGCGGAAAAAGCTATGCGTGGCCAGTCCTGACAGGCCTGTCAGCAAAAATGAAACTAGCTGGCAGCGGGGGACCAGAGGATTAGTGAGTGGCTACGAGGGCACAGGACTGCTGCAGGGGGCTGGTAGAAGCCCCAGGTAAGTAAAACTTTTTTTCTGGCTTAAGTGTCTCTTTAGCCAGCCTGGCGTTCTATTAAGATCACCAGGCTGGCGACTGGACTTTTATATTTATATTTATATATATATATATATATATATATATATATATATATATATATATATATATATATATATATATATATATATATATATATATATATATATATATATATATATATATATATATATATATATATATATATATATATATATATATATATATATATATATATATATATATATATATATAAAGCCCACTAGAGGGCGCTCCTAATGCGTACTGCGATGAACGGCCCTTCTTGTTTTGCTTTCCTCGTCGCCATGGCGACGAGCAAAGGGACGTCATGGGCGTCAGCCGCCTCCGATCCAGCCCTAAGCGCTGGCCGGAACTGTTTGGTCCGGCTGCACTGGGCTCGGTTGGCTGGAGGGACCCTCTTTCGCCGCTGCACGTGGCGCGTTGCGGCGGCGATCAGGTAGCACACGCGGCTGGCAAAGTGCTGGCTGTGTGTGCTCCTTTCTATTTGATGAGAATCGGCCCAGCAGGGCCTGAGCGGCAGCCTCCGGCGGTAATGGACGAGCTGAGCTCGTCCATACCGCCCAGCAGGTTAAGAGTGAAAAAGGCAAGCGCCCTGAAACTAAGCAGTACCTAGCTTATATGGTAGAATCTTGTTATAGTAAACTCTTATATAAACTCTTTCCCTGGTTCTGTGGAGTTTACTATAGAGGGATTCTACTGTATAAGGCGTCAGAAAAAGGGATTTTCAGCCAATTTACGCCCCTTTCACACGGGCAACTGACAGGTGGGGAATTCAACGCCTGTCAGGTGCTCTCCTGCATCAGCCGGGCGCTGGTTAGCTCTCTGTACCAGCGCTACAGTCTTTCTGCTCAGACTCGACATGTCGTGTTCCTCCACCGCCCTGTAACATCACCATGCGCCAGCGCTTGACATGTGTGATGTTTCTACCGCTGCAATTCAGCTGCATTTAACCCCCTTCCGACCGCCTAACGCTGATTGTCGGTGGGAGGGTGGCAGATACGGGACCGCCTAACGCTGATTGGCGTCAGGTCCTGTAGGCAGAGATTAGCGGGAATCCTGCATCTAGCACAGCGCTGTACTGGGGACAGCCCCGTCACTTGGCTGTCCTCTGGAGTGGCTCACAATCGGATCCCTCTCATAGGCTGATGCCTATGAGAGGTGATCCTAGTGCTGGATCTCTGCGAGAGGGAAGGGGGAGGGAGGAAAATAAATACAATTTAAAAAACTTTTAAATTAATAAAACAAGGCCCAGCAGCAGCAGCAATCAGGTCCCCACCAACAGAAAGCTCTGTTGGTGGGCAGAAGAGGTTAGATTCATTTGGCTACTAAGTTGTATGGCCGTGGAATAAAGGAAAACTGAAGCGAGAGGTATATGGAGGCTGCCATATTTACTTCCATTTAAACAATACCAGTTGCCTGGCAGCCCTTCTGGTCTATCTGGCTCCTGTAATGTCTTAATAGCACCAGAAACAAGCATGCAGCTAATCTTGTCAGATCTGACAATGTCAAACACCTGATTTGCTGCATGCTTCTTCAGGGTCTATGGCTGAAAGTATTAGAGGGAGAGGAACAGCTGGACAGCCAGGAAACTGGAATTGCTTGAATGGAAATAAATATGGCAGCCTCCATATACCTCTTGCTTTAGTTGTCCTTTAAGGCTGCAGAATGCAGAATTGTAAAAAAAAATTGCCTGGTCACTAGGGCGGTCTAAGCCTGTGGTCCTCAAGTGGTTAAATTGCGCCTTAATTTCTCTGTCAGGCAGGAGACTGAACTGCTCGGCAAACGTGCACAGTTCAGCCTCCCTTCTGAAAGAGGCCCATTCACACTAGAGTGCTTTTCAGGCGATTTCTGCATCGCTGGAAATTGCTAGCGTTTTGAAAAGCGCTTGTGCAATGTTAAGTCTGTGTCTACCATTTCTGAGCGATTAGCGCTTCAATGTTAAAGATAGGACCGCTTCAAAATCGCCCCAAAAATGTTGGGCTGTTCACAATCCTCAGCGTTTTCCCAGCGCTTTTACTCAGTAAATATTGCAGATTACCCACAAGACAGAGCAGATTACCCATAAAACACCTCCGTTTCCTGTCTAGCGGCCATTTCCTGTATGGGAGAGCTAAACGCAAATCGCTGAAAAACGCTATCTCATACAGTGAAAAAAAAAGCTGAAAAACCTATGGAGGAAAATGCTGGAAAACACCAGAAAAAAGCTCAGCATTTTCCTTAGCGTTTAGCGATTTATAGTGTGAATGGGGCCTTGAAGTGACATATGCATCAGACAGTAGGATGAAGCAGAAGTAATATGAAACAGTAATAGTAAAACTAGAAGTATTACAAACCGAACCCCACATATTATTTCCTGTGCTTAGGCTTTCTGGAGTTCTCTAACACAGCAGTGAGCTGATACAGAATGTACTAAGTGTCAGCAATAAGAGGGGGGTCACTGACTGCAGGAGTACTGCTGTGTTATGGTGATTATTAAGAACAGGCTATTTCCTGTTCTGTTCCTACCCTACCACAAAGTACAGCTCATTGATGACCAGTGTAGCAGCTCCTCCTCACAGTCTCGCCATGCAACACCATTTTATCAGAGACGTGTAGCTGAAGCGAGCGTTGCAAGAGTAACTTCCAGGCACAGGGAGAGAAAGTAAGTGCTATAGATGTTAAACAATATGTTATCTGAAGATATATGCAGTGAGAGAGATGAGATTGTGTATAGCTTTTCTTACAGAAGTAAATATTATTTATAATCTGCAGAGCATGAAATTGAAAGAATAAAAAATGGTGTAGTTCATATACTTCAAGCAAAGCAGAAGAGAGGGATATGTAGGCTGACCTATTTATTTCCTTTTAAACAATGCCAGTTGCCTGGCTGTCCTGCTGACCTTCTGCCTTCTAATACTTTTTGAATTAGAATCTGAACAAACATGCAGATCAGGTGCTCTGAATGAAGTCTGACTAAATTGGCTGCATGCATCTTTCCTGTGTGCAATTCAGACACTACTGCAGCCAGAGAGTAGGGAGATAGTATGGTTGAGGCGAGCCAGCGAGAAAGTCCAACGAGAACCGTACTCCAGTCACAGCAACAAATCTACAACTGGAAGCATTCTAACAGGCACAATAGTGTGGGCATATTACTGCAACCGATTGGAAACCTAGCAGGTCGAGAGGGTGCTTTCCACTGAATTACCTTTATTAGAATCATCCAATGGACTTTCTCGCTGTTTCACCTCAACCATACTAGTGCAGAGATAAGCAGGACTGCCAGGCAACTAGTACTGTTTAAAGAGTACCCGAGCTGAAGCTCGAGTACACAAAATCAGATACTTGCCTAAAGAGAGGGGAGCCTCAGGATCCTATTGAGGCTTCCCTCGCTATTGCTTAGTCCTCCGTTGCTGAGTGCAGCCCCCCAAAAGAATAGCGAGAATGCATTGTTTCGTCACATCAAGGCCGTGCAGCTCCTCTTCCTGGTTGATGTAAGTGCAATAGCCGACTGAGCCCGCCGACGCATGGAGCCACGAGCTCTGTGCTACTGCACATGCAGGCTTGCGCTCACATCAACCAGGAAGAAAAGCTACGCGGCCCTGATGTGAAAGAGGGGGGGGCTTGTCAGAACCGATGGAAGCCCCATTAGGATCCTGAGGCTTCCCTCTCTACATGGTAAGTGCAGATTTTGAAGCCAAGCTTCGGCTCAAGCTCGCTTTAAAAGGAAACTAATATGGCTACCTTTACATGCCTCTTACTTCAAGTTTCCTCTAACCACTTGCCTAACGCCCACTGCCTATGGGCGTCTACAGAGTGGCACCCCCACGACCGCGTAACGCCGATTGGCGGCACCTGGGGGAATAATTAGTCGGGGATCGCGCGCAGGGATGCACGTGCATCTGCCGGCATTAGGTTCCGCCCACCTGAGACGTCAACCCGCCGGCTGTTTAGAAGCACCGACTGGTTGTTAACCCCCGATCTGCCGCAAACAAAGTCTATAATACACTTTGTAATGTATACAAAGTGTATTATACAGGCTGCCTCCTGCCCTGGTGGTCCCAGTGATCGAGGGACCACCAGGGCAGGAGACAGCTCCCCTGGTAAGCACACACTAATTCTGCCTCCTGATTGCCCACAGCACCCCAAACTCCTCCCCAATCACCCCCTCAGACCACTGTTTGCACCCAATCACCCCCTGTCAACGCTATGTTTTAGATTAGGTCCTAAACTGCCCCCTGGGGGCTCCTGATCACCCCCTCAGATCCTCCCCAGACCCCCCCCCCCCCTGTGTACTGTATACATCTATTCTCCCCTGTAATCACCCACTGATCACCTGTCATTTACCCCTGTCACTGCCACCCATCAGATCAGACCCTAACCTACCTGCCCCTTGCGGGCACTTGATCATCTGCCCACACCCTTAGATTGCCCGCAGACCCCCTCCCCCCGATCAACTCCCCAGTGCATTGCTTGCATCTATTACCCCCTCTAATCACACCCTGAGACACCCATCAATCACCACCTAGCATACCTACCCATCAGATCAGGCCCTAATTTGCCCCGTGTGGGCTCCTGATCACTCGGCCAAACCCCATGCTGGGTGGGAGAAATCTCTGTAAATGGACAATTGTGTGTAAAAAATAATAAATTGTCATTTACAGAGATTTCTCCCACCCAGCATGGGTATGTGTAAAAATACACCCCAAAGCACATTATACTACTTCTGAGTACGGCGATACCACGTGTGACACTTTTTTTGCAGCCTAGGTGCGCTAAGGGGCCCTAAGTCCTATGAGCACTTTTAGGCTTACAATTTAGCACCCCCCCCCCCCCCCCCCGAAAATGCCAGGACAGTAAGCACACCCCACAAATGATCCCATTTTGGAAAGTAGACACACCAAAGTATTCAAAGGGGCATGGTGAGTCCATGGTAGATTTTTTTTTTTTTCGTCACAAGTTGGCAAAAATGGAAACTTTTTTTAAGTTTTTTTTTTTTTTTGTCCCAAAGTGTCGTTTTCCGCTAACTTGTGACAAAAAATAAAATCTTCTATGAACTCCCCATGCCTCTAAGGCCTGGTGCACACCAAAAAAACGCTAGCAGATCCGCAAAATGCTAGCAGATTTTGAAACGCTTTTTATTTTTCTGTAGCGTTTCACCTAGCATTTTGCAGTTTTGTGAAGCGTTTTTGGTGTAGTAGATTTCAGATATTGTTACAGCTGTTACTGAACAGCTTCTGGAACAAAAACGCCTGCAAAACCGCTCTGAACTGCTGTTTTTCAGAGCGGTTTGCGTTTTTCCTATACTTAACATTGAGGCAGAAACACATCAACAATCCAAAAAATGCCTCAACCCGGGAGTATGCGTTTCTGCAAAACGCCTCCCGCTCTGGTGTGAACCACCCCATTGAGATACATTAACCAAGCGTATCCGCAGCCGCAAGCGGCTGCAGAAACGCTGAAAAAGCCGCTCGGTGTGCACCAGCCCTAAGTGAATACTTTGAAATGTCTTTTTTCCAAAATGGGGCCATTTGGGGGGTATTTATACTATCCTGGAATTCTAGCACCTCATGAAACATGACAGGTGCTCAGAAAAGTCAGAGATGCTTCAAAAATGGGAAAATTCACTTTTTGCACCATAGTTTGTAAACGCTATAACTTTTACCCATAGTTTGTAAACGCTATAACTTTTACCCAAACCAATAAATATACACTTATTGGATTTTTTTTTTTTAATCAGACATGTAGCACAATAAATGTGGACAAATTTATATAGAAATGTTGCTTTATTTGAAAAATGTTAGCACAGAAAGTTAAAAAAAATCATTTTTTTTGGACAAAATTCATGTCTTTTTTTTGATGAATATAATAAAAACTAAAAATCACAGCAGCAATCAAATAGAACCAAAAGAAAGCTGTATTAGTGACAAGAAAAGGAGGTAAAATTCATTTAGGTGGTAGGTTGTATGACCGAGCAATAAACTGTTAAAGCTGCAGTAGTCTGAATGGAAAAAAAGTGTCTGGTCCTTAACCTCCTTGGCGGTAACCCCGAACGTAGTTCGGGGTAAGCCGCCGGAGGGTGCCGCTCAGGCCCTGCTGGGCCGGTTTAATTTTTTTTTTTGCTGGACGCAGCTAGCACTTTGCTAGCTGCGCCAGCACCCCGATCGCCGCTGCCGCGCGCCCGATCGCCGCTATCCGGTGCGGCGCGCGTTCCCCCCAGACCCCGTGCGCTGCCTGGCCAATCAGTGCCATGCAGCGCCGAGGGGTGGCCCGGGACTCCCAATGACGTCCCGACGTCAGTGACGTCATCCCGCCCGTCGCCATGGCGGCGGGGGAAGCCCTCCAGGAAATCCCGTTCTTTGAACGGGATTTCCTGATCGGAGATCGCCGAAGGTGATCGAAGAGGGCAGGGGGATGCCGCTGAGCAGCGGCTATCATGTAGCGAGCCCTGGGCTCGCTACATGATATAGAAAAAAAAAAATTAAAAAACTGCTGCGCTCCCTCCTGGCGGATTTTTTTATACCGCCAGGAGGGTTAAAGGATACCACAGCCCACAGGCTGTGGTAAAATAAATGCAGCATGTGTAGGGGAAATAAAAGGACGTACTCACCGCTCCCTTCGCTCCCAGCCGTCGGGTCCCGCTCGTCTGCTACAGCTCCCGGTACTGGCCGACTCATCTGACCCCTGACCCGGACATACTGCGCATGCGCAGTATGTCCAATCATCTTCCCTTCTGCTGTCGCATCATGACGGCAGAAGATCGGACACTCCCCCGCCTCCTCCCTGCCCAGCGTGTGCGCTCCACTAAAAGCTAGCGTGACATGCTAGCTGGAGTCACGCTGTGAGCGGCGATTTGGAGAGAGAGTGGAGGGGGAGTGAGTTGGGATGGACGGGAAGCCGGCACTTATTATGAAAGTGCCCGCTTCCCATCCATCCCAACTCACTCCCCCTCCTCTCTCTCTCCAAATCGCCGCTCCCAGCGTGACTCCAGCTAGCATGTCACGCTCGCTTTATTAGTGGAGCGCACACGCTGGGCAGGGAGGAGGCGGGGGAGTGTCCGATCTTCTGCCGTCATGATGCGACGGCAGAAGGGAAGATGATTGGACATACTGCGCATGCGCAGTGCAGTATGTCCGGGTCAGAGGTCAGATGAGTCGGCCGGTATCGGGAGCTGTAGCAGATGAGCGGGACCCGACGGCTGGGAGCGAGGAAAGCGGTGAGTATGTCCTTTTTTTTTTCCCCTACACATGCTGCATTTATTTTACCACAGCCTGTGGGCTGTGGTATTCTTTAAGGGGTTTTAAGACTGCAGTCCTTAAGTAATTAACTGCCCTGCCCAATTTTACTTGTTTTAGGGCTTGTTCACGCAAGGGGTGTTTTGGCCTTTTTTCAAGTGCAGGTGATTTTTAAGATTGCCCACAAAATGCTTGAGCAATGACTCTCTAAGAAGCTTCATATTGGTGCGGTTTGTGCATTGTGCGTTCAGCAAAGCGGTGCCTGGACCATTTTTTGGGGGGTGAATTTGCCTCAATGAGCTCTATTCACAAAGAGCCAAAATTACCGCTAAATTTCCGCCAGCGGTAAACTCCGCATTTTATCAGCATTCACTAACATTTTCCGCATGTTTTCTGCATGCGGGAAAAAAGATGCGTAAACGGCCATTATTCATGCGGTAATCATGCGGTAAAAGGGTCGCATGAAAAAGTGTTTAAAAAAAAAATGTTAAGTCCAGCAAGCACAGTTCTTAAAGAAAACCTGTACTGAAAATAAAAGTGAAAATAAGCATACACAAGTCATACTTACCTTCCATGTAGTCTACTCCTCAGTGTCTTTCTCCTGTCCCGCGTCCTATTTGTTCACTATGATCAAGGGAATTTTCCGTCCTCCATTTTGAAAATAGCCATTACCCCATAACAGCTTTCTGGTCAGCACACAGTTAGCCTGTAACATCGCCCACTTGAGCCATAGGGAAACATGAACATTACCTGGTACATCCGTTTTTCCTCTCAGCTATAACTGACAGCAACTGATATTTTACTGACGGCAACTGATATATTTCAGATCTGACAAAATATTGTCAGAACTGGAAGGGATTATTGTCAGAAGAAAATGGTGAGCTTCTGAGATGAACTGATGGCAAGGTAACTCTGTAATGTTCATTTGAAGTTACCTCATGTGTTTATTTTAAATATTTTTACTCAGTACAGGTTCTCTTTAAGCCTCCAGACTTCATTAAAGTCAATGGGATGCGGAATATATCACCTACTACTTGTAGGTGATAAAAAAAATAAGTAAATAACGACGAAATGATGCACCTGAACAGCTTTGAGAATTTATTTTTTTATTGTGGAAAATACAGAGTTTTGCGGAAATTTTTCCGCATGAATCCCGCACTTTTACCGCACATTTTGAGAATGTGAACTTGATGGTGTTTTGGCCGCAAACTTCCCGCATGTACTTTACCGCATTCGGGAAGTCTTTGAGAGTAGAGCCCATTGGAAGGTATAGGAAAACCACAAACTCTCACAAAATAGTTTTGTGCAGCGATTGCGTTTAAGAATAAATATATTGTATTTACTTTCCAGGTCATAGAGTTTACTTCCTGACTTGCTTCAGGGAGTGAATTAAAAAAAAGCTCGGGAAAAGTGCTTAGTAAAGCACTTATCACAAAAACTGAACCCCACCCAAGCGCCATGAATTCGAAAATAAAAAAGTGACAAAAGCCCAACGCTAACACGAGTAGAACTCAATGTGAATGAGCCCTTGGGCCTCTTTTCCATGGGCAGTTGAACCGTGTGCTCAGCAAACAGTTACCAGGCAACAGTGAGCAGTTGCTTGGCAGCAGCAAGCAGTTAGAGTTTGAAAGGCATTTAACTGCCTAGCAACTGCCCGTGGTAAAGCGGCCTTACTTAATTTAGGCAAAGCTGCCTCAGCCAAAGTTGGGCTGCCTAATGCAGAGCAACTGGGGCGGTTCATATTTACCTGATCTGAATGCAGGCTTTGCTCTACCCTTGCAGGATCAGTTCTCCTCTTCTGTCACAAAGTGGCATTGTAATGCCAACAGCCCTCCCGTTCCCATCACAGGACACGTGATCAGCCTCTAGTGGAGGATATCTGCATTACAGCGTTGCTCCGAGGTAGGAGGACAGAGCCAATCCTGCGTCCTAGATCAGGTTAATATGAATTGCTCCCTGCGCAGCTCTCATTGCACTTGGGGAGGCAAAAAAAAGTGTTGCTGTAGTGCACGTAATTTAAAAAGATACAACTGCAGGGAAAAGGTTGAAGTGATAAAAATTAAAAACATTCTAATGAGCTCCATGGTATGAGCCATGCACTTTTTACAGATGAATGGATTGATTTCATAATCAGATTATCCCAGCTTTCCTGACTCGCCCATACTTCATCATAGTGAGAGAATGGGCTCTATTCACAAAGAGCAGGATGGTAAAATAATTGTCTTCTGTAAAATACCTCATCCGGTATTTTACACTTTTTTTCCAAATTCACTAAACTTTTCCCTCATGAGGTAAAGTACCAAACAAACATACCTCAATTTACTAATCCCTGCTTGGTAAGTGTGACTTACCAGCATGTAGCAGCCTAGCAGGTCAGCGGGCAGGCAGGGGAGCTGTGTGTTGGACTTAGAGGTTTCCCTACAGTGCAACCCTGTTATCCCTTTAGATGTGCTGCAGCCATCAGGGGGAGCTCTTCTGTATGCTACAATACAAATAGCACATCTAAACTAAAGGAATGCAGGGATGCCTTTTGAAAACTCTCTCCTCTGCTTTGCTACACTGACAGTCCCACCCGATTACCCTTCGCTTCAAAGCAGCGTGAGAAGCAGGGCCGCCTAGCTCTCCATAAAGGCTGTCTGTCAAATCTACCACACAGAGACAGCATGGGGAGTGCGAGTTATCGACTGCTGTGAGCTGAGAAAAGTTACCGAAAACTTTTATCCGGTAAGCTTAATGCAGAGATCTTTGTGAATTGACATTTCTTGTGGCAATTACCACACAAGTTGGTAATCTACTTCAGTAGTCGGTAATGTTTTTCTGTGCTGTGATACGTTTTTAGTGAATTAGAATGTGGGAAGGTGATCAGTAAAATCAGCAGTTTTCAGCACTACAAAATGCAGGAATGCTTTGTGAATAGAGCCCAATGATCTCAAACTACACAGTTCCCAGTACAGCTTAACCCCAGTTAGTCAAAAAGATAACATATTCTTCTATTTAAAAAACAAAACAAAAACATCTTCCCCATATTACTCACACAAGTAGGGAATAGCCTGTTACAGATATCCACAGAGCCCATAAACATTAATTTCTTAGCCTAACATGTAGGCATTAATCCCCTGTCCCAGTATTAGGGATGATCAATGAGATGCAAATTCTTCTGAGTTTATGCAAATATATGCAGTTTGAAAATGGACCAATCAATTTAATCCCAGGTTTAGGCCTCTTTTCCACGAACTGTTGATGGGCAGTGAAATGCCTATAGCTGTATATCTGCATAAAAATTTGCATAAACTCAGAAGAATTTACATCTCTTTGATCATCCCTAGCCAGCTTATGCACAAAAGTGAATAGGGATAGTCAATGAGATGCAAATAATTCTTCGTTTTAGGCCTCTTTTCCACAAACTGTTTACAGGCAGTGAAATACCTCTCAAACTCTCACAACTGCTTGCTGATGCCTGGTAACTGCTTGCGGAGCACACCGCTCAATAGTTCGTGGAAAAGAGGCATAAGGCTTTTCTTCCACGGACTGTTGATAGGCAGCGGTGGGCTCACGAGTCCGTAACGACTCAAATTTGTGATTCAAATGAGGCTTAATTGCCTCAGTTGTGTGGTTGGGAGACAGGGGGTTACTTACCCATAAGCCCACTGTCTTCTATGCGTTCCAAATGTCTTCCACGCGTCCTATTGGGCGCGTTGCAAGACTCACTACCACGCCCTTGAATGAGGAAGTGCGTAGTAGTAAGTCTTTCAATGCATGCACTTGGGCTTGTGCAAGACGTTTGGAACACAGAGGCTATCATTCATAAAGGTGCAGTCGGTAGTGCGGGAAAACACCGGTTTTCTCCGCTAGCGTTACTTAAGACTTCTGGGTGGTCATTCATAAAAAAGTTGACTGTTGCGATACAAGTGCGGAGGTTTTCTGCAGGAAGCTGGCGTTAGCGTGGCGGAAGACATGCGGAAACATAAAAGCTGCCCGATTCCCTCCGTGCGCTGCTCTGTCTGATGCTGCTTGGAAGGTCCATCCCATTCATTTACAAGTAATCCGCCCGCCTATCGCTACTGTCGAGCAAGCGGTATTTTCTGTCCGCATACCGCTTGCTCTAATCTTTATGAAGGGACGTGTTTGTTACACACAAGGCGGAAATGTATCGCTCTGCACGGGAATGTCAGCTTTTCATGCGGAAAGAGCCTTTATGAATGGGGATTTTGCTGAGTGTTGGGTAAAGTCAGCGGTATTGAGCATTTCCGCATGCGGAAATGCTTTATGAATGATAGCCGTAGACAGCGGACTTATGGGGAAGTAACACCCTCTCTCCCAGCTGCACAGTTGAGGAAATTAAACCTCATTTGAATCACAAATTGAGTACTTACGGACTCACGAGCACAACCCTATTGATAGGCAGTGAAATACTTCTCAAACTCTCACAACTGCTTGCTGCTGCCTGATAACTGCTCACTGCAGCCTGGCAACTGCTTGCTAAGCACACAGTTCAACAGTTTGAGGAAATCCATGGACAGTTAGGCCTCTCTTCCACAAACTGTTGAATTGTGTGCTCAGCAAGCAGTTACCAGACAGCAGTCAGCAGTTACCAGGCAGCAACAAGCAGTTACCAAGAATCAGTCAGCAGTTGTGAGAGTTTGAGAGGCATTTCACTGCCTGTCAACAGTTCGTGGAAAAGAGGCCTAAATAAGCAGTGAAATGCCTCTCAAATTCTCTCAACTGCTTGCTGCTGCCTGGTAACTGCTGAACACACAATTTAACTGTCCTTTTAAGGCCTCCTTTCCACGAACTGTTGAGCTGTGTGCTCAGCAGGTAGAAGTAAGCAGTTATCATGCAGCAGCAAGCAGTTACCAGGCAGCAGTGAGCAGTTAAGAGAGTTTGCTCCACGATTTTGTGCAAAGCAATTCTGTTTTTTTTTCACTTCCTGACGTCAGTCAGGAAGTGAACTCTTTGACCTGAAAAATACAATGGCCTCAATTCACTAAGCTTTATCAAATGTTTTATAATTTACTCTTAAAGAGAACCCGAGGTGGGTTTGAAGAATATTATCTGCATACAGAGGCTGGATCTGCCTATACAGCCCAGCCTCTGTTGCTATCCCAAACCCCCCTAAGGTCCCCCTGCACTCTGCAATCCCTCATAAATCACAGCCACGCTGCTGACAAACAGTTTGTCAGAACTGGCTGTGTTTATCTCTATAGTGTCAGTCTGCTGCTCTCCCCGCCTCCTGCAGAACTCCAGTCCCCGCCTGCATCCCTTCCCTCCCTGCTGATTGGAGGGAAGGGACGGGGCAGGGACCGGAGCTATGCAGGAGGCGGAGGAGCAGCTGAGACTGACACTACAGATGTAAACACAGCCTCACAGCACGGCTGTGATTTATGAGGGATTGCAGAGTGCAGGGGGACCTTAGTGGGGTTTGGGATAGCAACAGAGGCTGGGCTGTATAGGCAGATCCAGCCTCTATATGCAGATAACATTCTTTAAACACACCTCGGGTTCTCTTTAAATCTAATTTTGAATTCACTAAGGTGTTATAGATTTATTGACCGTTTTCTCAAAACATTTGATAAATATATAACACCTTAGTGAATTCAAAATTAGATTTTACTCATGAGGTAAATTATCAAACGTTTGATAAATCTTAGTGAATTGAGGCCAATGTATTTATTCGTAAAATTGTGAATGCAATCGCCACACAAAGCGATTTTGTGAGCATTTAGCGCTCTTAAAATACCTTCCATTAGACCAAAATCGTGGAATGGAAAAAATGCATAAGCAATTCTGACTAGTATGCTCTTACCCTAAGGCCTCTTTTCCACGGACTGTTGAGCTGTGTGCTCAGCAAGTAGTTACTAGGCAGCAGTGAGCATTTGTGAGAGTTTGAGAGGCATCTCAAACTTTCACAACTGCTCACTGCAGCCTGGCAACTGCTTGCTGAGGCCACAGGGCTGGTGCACACCAAAAGCGGTTTTTTGGGGAAAACCGCTCGGCTAATGTTAGGCCTCCTTTCCACGAACTGTTGAGCTGTGTGCTCAGCAAGCGCTTACCAGCCAGAAGTAAGCAGTTATCATGCAGCAACAAGCAGTTACTAAGCAGCAGTGAGCAGTTGAGAGAGTTTGAGAGTCCTTTCACTGCCTATCAGCGGTCCATGGAAAGGAGGCCTTAGTCAATGGGTTGGTGCACACCAGAGCGACTTTTCCCCCAAATGCAAACTCGGGTCCTGCAGCATTTTTGAGATTTCTGAGGCATTTCTGCCTCAAAGGCCTTTATTCATAAAGTATTCCCGCATGTGGTAATGCTCAAAACAGCTGACTTTACCGACCATTTAGCAAAGTGTCCATTCATAAAAGCTGTTTCAGCATGAAAAGCTACAATTCCTGAGCAGTGCAGGAAATTACCGCCTTGTGTGGTGATTATCACAACACATGTCACTAATGTGAATTCATAAAGATTAGAGCAGGCGGAACGGGAATGGAGAATACCAACTGTTTAGAAAAGGAGATAAGCCAGAAATAATAGGCAAGATAACAGGCAAACTAATGGAGACAGACCTCCCAGGCAGCAGCAGTGAGAGCAGAGCAAAAAAGGCATCGCTGAATACTAATGCTTCATACACACTTGAGATAAAAGTCTTTGGAAAAGGCAAGATCAGACCAATTTGACCCTATTCCATGTAGTATGAGAGCCATACTCTACACAGTCTATTCTATGGAGCTGCACTCCCCATCAGATACAATCTTTGCAAGACGCTGCACACAAAGATGCCCGTACACACTCCAAAGGTCATTATCTGCAAAAGATCTGTTCCTGCAAAATATCCATTCCTGCAAAATGCATTCATAGTCTATGAGATCTGCAGATCCTCATACACACCTGGTTTAACAGACTTCATCTGCATATCTGGCAATCATCTGCAGATCTGAAAATCCATCCTGGTGGATCTGATCTGCAGATGAATGTCTGTTAAACCAAGTGTGTATGAGGATCTGCAGATATAGACTATGAATGCATTTTGCAGGAACGGATCTTTTGCAGGAACAGATCTTTTGCAGATAATGATCTTTTGAGTGTGTACGGGCATGTTTGTGTGCAGCATCGTGCAAAGCTTTCTATCTGATGGGGAGCTCAGCTCCATAGAATAACCTGTGTAGAGTATGGCTCTCATACTACATGGAAGGGGGTAAAATTGGTCTGTGATCTTGCCTTTTCCAAAGACTTTTTATCTCAAGTGTGTATGAAGCATTAGGCTGTTTTTTTTTACCCCTGGGTACCCATTTTCAGATAAATTTCACATCAGAAAGCCTGCATGTGTAACATTTCTTGAAGTTTGTCTAAGCTGCGGCAATTAAATAGATCGTTTAGAAAGACTATTAGACAGATTCAGAGAAGATTCAGGGCAAAGGAGAGGCACTTTAAAAAAATCACACATCTAAAGGGATGCTGGGGCTGCCTCCTTTATAGTATAGCTCAGCCAGCACCCCTTGTTTAGTGCAGGAATTCCCCAACCTTTTATCCCAAATGTAAACTTTTTTTATGAATTGGCACACAAAAGTCTAAAATACCAATGCGGTGTTTTCCCTCCAAGATTTTTTTTTCCACAATGTTTTATAAATAGAGCCCAATGTAAAGTATAGAAAAGTGGAAAACCTCTCTGAAAAACGCTAGATCAGAACGTTTTTCCTAGCTTTTTTTTGTTACAGTAGCTGCTCAGATACAGCCGTACTGTAACAACATATTAAAAATGCTACACAAAAACGCTCCAAAAAAACGCTAGGCTAGTTTAGGCCTCTTTTCCATGGACTGTTGAGCTGTGTGCTCAGCAAGCAGTTACCAGGCAGCAACAAACAGTTAACAGGCAGCAGTGAGCAGTTGTGAAAGTTTGAGAGGCATTTCACTGCCTATCAACATGCCTAGAATCACTCTGAATACAAGCTTCAAAACCCGCTAGCGGTTTTTGGTGTGCATTAGCCTTTAGAAAGGATTATGCAAATTTTGTAGGCAGCTTTAAAGTGGACTCCACCTGAATTGTTTTTGATTGGTCCATTTTCAGGCTGCATACATTTGCATAATCTTCCATGCCTAGTTAGTTGTGAGAGCTGCCTTATTCACAGCTGTAGGTAACGAGAAGCCTTCTCATAGTATTTAAGTAAATGATCCATTTGTGATGAGGAGCTGACTGCAGTCTCAGATCTTGCTGTATGATGTCTTTTCCTTGGAACATGCCGGGTATGTGAATGTTAGTTTGTGCAGTCTATACATTTTGTTGTTTTGTTAAATAATGGACTTGGTTATATTTCCAGACTCTGTGGACTGCTTTGTTTTGGATAATCACTTCATCAATAGGTCTTGTATTTAGTCAGTGGTGGTGAAGTATAGACTCTAGTCTCCTGTTTTCAGCCTCTCATGCATTTGGTTCAGGTTCAACTTGCTCAGTTCTAGGTTCTTTTGCTTTGCATTGAAGGACAATTACACTTTTGTGGTGCTATATTTATATTAGTGGCTTTTGTCCTGTTTTCCAGTCTCATGTTATCTTGATACTGCTGGATCAGGACTCAGTTCAGATGGGTATGGCATTTAACTGGCTCAAGGGCCTATGCAAGAACTGTGTATGTTATATTGCTAGGGCATTGGCGGTACTTATCCGTTAGCCGGGCGCATCCTCTAGGTGGCGACAAAACTCCACCAGAGTTACAGCTTTTCCTACTATCCATGTCGGCCTGGAGGGGGAATAGTAATTAGCGCCACCTGCCGGATGCGCCCGGCTAACGGATAAGTACCGCATTGGCTTTGTATCCATACATGTGTTTTGGTTCCTGAAATTCATACTATGATTTTCATACTGTTAGGCCACGTTCCCATCATGAAACGCGGATGGCCGTGGGTTTGGAATGCAACGCGTATAAACGCACGCTTTCTGTGCATTGCGTGGTTGATCCCATTCCCTGAAACTGAATGGGTTAGCCTTGCGGTCTATTAAAAAAATGCATGCAGCATGCGTATCCGGACTTCATGCAGTGTGAACATCAGACAGTGCAGTCTATGCACTTTCTGATGTCGTGCATGTCAGTCTCCTGCACGCGTTGGCGAAATCTGGACGGCAACTCGTGCAGTGTGAATGGGGCCTGAGTGAGTAGATCTGTGCAATAAGAATAAAAAAAAAGCCCATGTTGACAATGTGTTTCGCATGTGGTTAAAGTGCATAAAAAAAAAATCAGTAATGTATGGGTTTGTTGGTTTAAAAAAAAAAAAAAAAAAAAAAAAAAAAAAAAAATCCTTAAGGCTCCCTGCACATTGCAAATCCGATTTGCGATTCTGATTTTCCCTGAAAGCTATAAACAGAAAACCACAGCATGCAGTAACGATTAAAAATCAGAATTGCATGCAAGAAATGATTAAAAATCGGCATTGCGTGTAGTATGCAGGGAGCCTAACTATGATTTTTATTCATTTTTTTTTTTTTTTTTTTTTTTAAATTGGACCCCCCCCCCCCCCCCCCAGTTGGGACTTGTGAATAGAGCCCAACGTTATGATTATTATTCAGTATATAGCACCCACCACCCCTCGAGCTAGGGCCTGATTTTTTATTTATTTATTTGTCACTAGTGTCTAAACAGTACTTATGTTCTGTACAAGGAGTCATTCACTGGCTGATGTCACATCATATTTCAGAGTGCAGCAATATTCAGAAAATGTTCATTGGCGTCTGTCTGCACTTTTACTGCACAGCTTTTTGACTCTGCATTGCCTGGATGAACTTGCCTTTTACATGGTGGTTAAAGTGTGTGCTTTACAGTATTCTAGTTCATTCACATCTGTTAGGAAGAAAGGCAGATTGTGGATTTATATAGGCGGTCCCCTACTTATATACTGTTGTATTCCAAGAGGTTGTTTGTAAATAAATTGGTTTGCAAGTTAGGTGTTATACATAGGGTGCATACACACATACAATTTTGATTGGCCAGTTTTACTGCTTTCATGTAGATTGAAGGCCAACAGACTTTGAACACTATGTGAACAGATTGCATAGGTAAGCTCTCATACTACATGATAATGGTAAAATTAGCCAATCAGAATTGAATGTGTGTACCAGGCTTAAAACTTTTCCCTGTCTAATTTTACCATCCTCTATGTAGTACCAGGCTTAATGCTACGTACACGCTTGTGATAACAATCATTTGCAAGGAACGAGCATTACCAGATGAATAATAGTGGAATGATTGGAATGCAATGATGGGATACAGCAATAATCATACACATATTAATGACTGTTCTCGCAGAAAAGAACGATGAGAAAGTTGTGTATCTTATTTATATAAAATTTAAAAAAACACAAACATGAGGTTACAATAGATAACAATATATGAAAGTTAACTTGAAAACATTTATAATGTAACAATCGTTTTGGGCCGTGCTATACAGGTACGGAAGGTGGCCAAATCCAAACCATTCACATCAGCGGACCATTCAGAAACAGGCACTACTGTCGGCTAAAGACCGCTCAGCGGGAGGGTCCGGCGGACCCGTCGTTGCATTTGGTAGTGTGTGTACGCACCTTTATCTGTTGCAAAGTTATGCATATCCTAGGAGCGACTACACTAAAAGTAGAGGGAAGGCGCAGATGGGCCTTACCTGTGTTTGTGTACGCATGATTTTATTTATTTTTCGTAGCGTGTGTTCAGTTGTAGAAATTGAAAATGGTGTCTAGTTCACAACTCCACCAAAACAATACCTAATGCATTACATTTTTTTTGTGCTTTACGTGAACCTCTGCATCAGGTACTAAAATGGCTGGGGGGGGGGGGGGGGGAGGAGAGAGTGGTAAACGCATGCAATTTTAATTGGCTGAGTGGCTGGTTTTACCACTTCCATGTAGCCTCCCCGCAACTCTAGCAATAAGAGGAGAGCACTAAAAGCACTTAAAAGAATATCTCTGCAAATGCTTGACTATGCCTCAAACTTGCAGAAAGTTTCCATTCCTTGTTTTGAACAGTAAGGCAAGTTGGGAAACTTTGTGGTCTGGGCATTTTTGCATGTCTCTGTGATGGTCTTTGTTCTAAATCTTCAACATGCTACCCACCAACAAATGGTGGCGGAGTGGGAGGAAGTCAAGACATAATGTCAGATATTTGCACATCCTTTTTAAAGTGGACCTGAACTCTTGCACAAGACAGAAGGAACACATAGAAATGCACCCTGTGTGTATTAAGGGCTCGTTTCCACTATCGCGAATCCGCATGCGTCCAACGCATGCGGATTCGCACATGTAATGCAAGTGGATAGGCCTGTTTCCACTGTAGCGTTGTTGAGGTGCGTTTTTTCAGCGTAAAAAAACGCACAAAAGAGCCAACGAATTCGCCTGCGAGTGGAATGCATGCGAATCGCCGCTAATGTATTTAATAGGGAATTCGCATGCGGCTATGGTATGCGAATTTTCATGCGAATTCGCATAGGTATCAATGTAACTTCAAACAGGCAGTGACATGGTTAAATTCGCATATACCCTCACCTATGCGAATTCGCGGCAAAAAACGCGAAAAAAACGCATCCGCATGCTATTTCATCAGCGGTGGAATCCAGGCGATTCTGCACCGCAATAGTGGAAACGAGCCCTAAGAGTTTTGCCTGTCTAATTCCCCCTCATCTGACGAAGCACAAGTTATTTGATTCATTCAGTTGTCACAGTGCAGAGTTAATTGATAAACATACGATGTTAACAATATGCCTGCTTCCATGAAAGCAGGAAGTAGAAACACTGGAGGTTTACTGCAGGATGCGCGTCTGTTGTAACCAAGAAATGTTTTTCCTTAAAGGAGTTATCCGCTAAAAAAGTGAAAATGAGCTTTAGGGCCTGTTCACTGTCAGTGTTTGTAGAACGCATATAAATTCAAAGAAACGCAAGTTGAAAAACGCATGCGTTCTTGCGTTCAAATGCGTTTTCTATTGCGTTTTGCACACACCCGTGACCCAGGAAAAAAAAAAGAATTATGGGAACCGCAGAGGGAAATGGACGCTAAAAATGCAATAGTACACGTTTTTGATACGCGTCCATAGACTTTCATTGCGTTCGTTTCTATGCAAGACGCACAGAACTGCGTGCAGCAATGCGGATGAGAAACGTATGCATCTCATACGCATACATGTGAACGAGGCCATTAGAAAACATTAGTAGCCGTTTCTAAGTCTTCCTGTACGCGTTCTGGAGAAACGGCTAGGAACGCACATAGTCTGAACAGGCCCTTACTCGAAAATTTCTCCAGCCCCTTGCAGCTGACTGTCCCACGCCGACCGCGCCGCTCCCCGGGTCTCCGTGCCCGGTATTCAGGCCGACCGCGGGGGTCCGCCTTCCTCCGGCTGCGCGAAGTGCCGCTGTTAAATCATGGCCATGTGGGCCGGGGCAAGCTGCGCAGTAGTTCTGTGCCTGCACAGTTCGCCGTGGCCATGATCGACAGCGGCGCAGCCGTAGTAAGGCCGACCCCGCAATCGGCCTCAATACTGGGCAAGGAGACCCGGACAGCGGCGGGGAGCGGTCGGCGTGGGACAGTCGGCTGCAACGGGCTGGAGAAAGCCCCCAGGTGAGGTAAAGCTCATTTTCACTTTTTTAGCTAACTTTAAAGAGACTGTAACAAATTTTTTAGCCTTAGTTCTTCTATCCTATAAGTTCCTATGCCTGTTATAATGTGCTCTGGCTTACTGCAGCCTTTGCAGAAACAGCACAGAGGGGCACAGGAGAAAATAAGGAATAGAATGGTATGCTTTTTAGTGTAAGAATATTAGAGTACAGATTCTCTTTAAAGGTTATTATGCTGTTGCTTATCTTGTAGAGCAGAGAGGAAGTTCTGAGTTCAGATCTGCTTTAACCACTTTACCCCTGCCCATACGAATTTCTCCGTCCCTTTTTCCATCCTTTAACCCCCAGGGACGGAGAAATCCGTACTTTTCGCGCTCCCGCTCGTGAACACGCCGCCGCCCGCTCGCCCGGAGATCAATGAACGGGAATCCATTCCCATTCGTTGATCTAAGCCCCGCAATGATCCACTGCTCTCCGATGAGCAGCGCGTTCATTGTGAAAAAAAAAATTACCAGCCTCCTTGTACTTCGTCCAAGCCTCCGGAAGGACGCTTGGAGGTCGCATTGAACAAAAAGTTACTGTTGCCATCTTGTGGCCAAATAGTAAAACTACACCCTAAACATTTTTCACATACAAATGAATTACTTATACACAAAAAAATTAACTCATTACCTCCCACACTCCCCATTTTTTTTATTTTTTTTGTAATTAAAAAATTTACAATTAAAAAAAATACATAAATAGTTACCTTAGGGACTGAATTTTTTAAATATTTGTCAGGAGGGTACAACACTGTTACTTTACTATGGGCTTGAAATTAGGGATGGACGCAAAACTGAAAAAAATGCACCTTTATTTCCAAATAAAATATTGGCGCCAAACATTGTGATAGGGACATAATTTAAACGGTTTTATAACCGGGACAAAAGGGCAAATACATTTCATGGGTTTTAATTACAGTAGCATGCATTATTTAAAAACTCTAATGGCCGAAAACTGAAAAATTAATTTTTTCCCACATTTTTCCTATTTTCCCATTAAAACACATTTAGAATAAAATAATTCTTGGCATAATGTCCCACCTAAAGAAAGCCTAATTGGTGGCGGAAAAAACAAGATATAGTTCAATTCATTTGTGATAAGTAATGATAAAGTTATAGATGAATGGAAGGAGCGCTGAAAGGTGAAAAATGCTCTGGTGCTCAGGGGTTAAAACCCCTCAGTGGTGAAGTGGTTAAAGAGACACAAAAGCAAGTGATTTGGATGCTGCTGTTTTTATTTCATTTTAAGCAATACCAGTTGCCTTGCTGTCCTGCTGGTCCTCTGCCTCTAATACTCTTAGCCATAGACCCTGAACAAGCATGCAGCAGATCAGGTGCGTCTGACATTATTGCCAGATCTGACAAGATTAGCTGCATGCTTGTTACTGGCGTTATTCAGACACTACTGCAGCCAGATAGGCCCACAGGGCTGCCAGGCAACTGGAATTGTTTAAAAGGTAATAAATATGGCAGCCTCCCTATTCTTACTTCAGTTGTCATTTAAGAAAGTAATATTAATGTGTTTTCTAGTTTGGAGTCTGCTACAGGCTGTGTGTGAAATCCAGGAAGTCCCAGCCAGTCAAAGGATTTTGCACAGCTATGGGTAGTGATAATCTGTGAGAAGCAAATATTTCCCAGTTTATGGGATTATGTAAATTCTTATGCAACTGTGTGCAGCTTGAAAATGGACCAGTCAAGTCCCACCAAGGTTTAAATTGGTTCATTTTCAAGCTGCATAGATTTGCATAAAAATTACATAATCTTGCATGAACTCGGAAATATTTGCATATCATTGATCATCCTTAATGGTCATGTGAATGAGAACTTGTGGGAAACATTTAATTTGTTTGATCAGCGGATAGATTTGCAAAGCTTTTAAATTGCTGTGATCACATCCTGCTTTAGCACATGATCAGGACTAGCAAATCAGAGGCTTGCATATCTGTCACCTGATCACACTGATGCGTCTCCATGAGTTCACCTAGACACGACCATCATTAGTTATAGGCATTTAACTGCAAATATACCTGACAATATGTGATGCCACCTGTCCAGTAATCACAACACTGGAAAGAAACCAAACTCTCTGATTAGCAAAATATGTGCATTTGCTCCTTTCCTTGATCAGAAGGTACATGTGCTCCGTTCAGTGTAGACTGCAACTGCTTGAGCTATTTGGCTGAGATGGAAAGATGCTCTTTGGCCTGTAACCCACTGGGAGTGCTTTTCTAAGAACTTTGTGATTTGAAAAACTCTTGCTAATGTAATTCTGTGGGTGTGATCCCACTTCAGCGATTTGATTTTATAAAATTCCCCCATAGCGTTGCATTAGCAAGAGCTTTTTCAAATCACTAGCTCTTAGAAAAGGCTGCTAGTGTGTTTGAGCCCTTTCTGTTCTGTCCAGAGCTTAGAGAAAGCATTGGCATACATCACTGGCAACAACTCTAGCAGGCTTTGAGAATAAAGCAGTGTGGGATTGTTGTTGTATTTCTGGAGTGGAGTTAAAGTGGACCTGAACTCTTGCACAGGACTGAATAAAAACGTAGAGGAATTGCACCCTGTATGTATTTAGAGAGTTTAGCCTGTTTAATTCTCTCTCATTAGTGTCTAATCACATGTTGTAATCTGATCCCTACCCTGTGTCACAAGACTGCTTTTGGCAGAGACCGCAGATAAGGCCATTTGAAAGTACAGGCTGTAAACAATGTCTGCTTCCATGAATCAGGAAGTAGAAACAGTGCAGATTTAGTTTAGGATTTGTATCAGCTGTTAGCAAAGAAATGTTTTTGTTTAAAGCAAATCTGAGATGAAAAACTAAAGCTGGCCATACACTAGGCCGATTCCCCGCCGATCGACAGCAGATTCGATCACTGGGATCGAATCTGCTGTCACATTGTTCTTGCTACACGCTAAATTTCGATCTATCCCGTCGATCGCTCCGTGCGGAAAATTTCCGTTGATCGCTCACGGGTAGGGAGCGCGTCGCTAGCGGCGTTCGTGTGCCAATGACCGACGCAATAGAGCCCGCATGCATTACCTGCTCCGCCGGCGCGACTGCCCCCGGTCACCGCTGCTCCGTCTCCGCGCTAGTCCAGTCTGGTCTCCGGGTCCGGCATGCTTCCCTTCCTCCTGCCTGGCAGGAAGTTTAAACAGTGGAGGGCGCTCTACTGTTTAAACTTCCTGCCGGGCAGGAAGATGTGAAGCATGCCGGAGACCAGACCAAACCAGCGTGGAGACGGAGCAGCGGTGACCGGGGCAGTCGCGCCGGCGGAGCAGGTAATGTATGCGCGGAGGGGGGAGCGCAAGCAAGACCACCACAGATTGTGAACGGTTTCAGGCTGAAATCGGTTCACAATCTGTTTGCAGTAAAGGTAGCCATACGATCCCTCTCTGATCAGATTCGATCAGAGAAGGATCTGTCTGTTGGTTGAATCTGATGGCAAATCGACCAGTGTATGGCTACCTTAACTATAACAAATTGTCTATATATCCTATCTAAAGTTTGGATAGTTTACACAGCAAATCTAGCTGCAAGCAGCTTTAATAGAATATTATTTCTTCCTGTGATAAAATGACAGCAGCCATGTTGTTTGTAAACATTACACAGAGGCAGGCTTATCTGTATCTTGAGCACTCAACCTGTGAAAAAAAACGAATCCTCCCCTCTGCCTCCCTCCTGCCCTCTGCCTCTGAAATCTCTGGCTAGTAATACCTCCCCCTCCTCCTGCCCAGACTGAGCTCCCATGATCCTTTGCTAATGTCTGAAAATGCCTTGGCTCTCTGAAAACCTGTGGGCGTGGCTTGTTTAGTTTATAGGGAATAAGAGTATTAAAAACCAATACAAAAAAGTATTTGGATTGAGGAATGCCCTATAAACAATAGGAAAGGAACACAATTATGCAATGAGTAAAAGTTCATCTCAGATCCGCTTTAAAGGCGATTATGCTGTTGTGTATCTTTTAGAGCAGAGATGACGTTCTGAGTTCAGGTCTGCTTTTAAGGGAGCCGTACTGGGGGCACTTTGTCACCAGCCAGGTATATGCTGCTTCCAAGAGGGTACAGCAGAGCATGTTTATTATACACAAATTATTTCCAGCATGTTTGAAATGTAGGGGCAGTCGTGTTCATGGTTTGGTAAGAAATGTATTCAGCTTTGCTGCTATACATGTTAAGTCTGTGTGGCTGTTTACTTAAGGCTGGTTTCACAGTGGGACGTTACAGGCGCACGTTAGAGCAGCCTGTAACGCAGCCCACCGCACAGTAATGAAAAATCAATGGGGCTGTTCACAGTGCGGACGTTGCGTTACATTGTAACGCTGCGTCACAAGACAACGTACTGCATGCAGTACTTTGGACGCGGCTGAGCCGCGTTAGACTGCTTGCACATGCTCAGTAATGTTGGGGAGGAGCGGAGAGCGGCCAGGCACATGGCTAATTAATATGCACTGCACGTTACGACGTGCAGTGTTTACTTCCTGGAGCAGCTGCTCTGTGCGGCGATTGGCCGGCGGGACCACGTGATACCGCATGCGCACAAGAGTGCGCATCACGGCATCACTGACGCCAGAGTGAGCTGCACAACGCGGCTCATTCTGACGTCCAGATCCAGCACCACCAGGCGTTGAGTTAGGGGGACATTATGCGACCTTAACGCCCCCTCTAACGCAACGTCCTGGTGTGAAATTAGCCTAAATAGAAAAAATTGATTTGTAGTTGAAAAGAGTGAATGACATTGACTAGTTTAATGTTTTGAGCTGTTGTGCTTTCTCAACTTATCACATATTGTAGAGTAATGCCACCTGATGGTCAGTTTATGAAGTTCTGTAGTAATTGTTCAAAATGCGCTTATACGCCAAAGGTCCCTGGATTCCTTATTGCCCTGCTGTGACTTGTTTTACCTTTCGGATTAAAGGCTACAAATTGGTCCCTAAACCATTTGTTCCCTTTCTTCACCTTAATCAACAAGCCGTAAACTGGTTCCATGTGCTTCTTTGATCCTTTGTTGATATGTTGGAAATGGAGATGCATGCTTAAAGGACACCTGATTTGAGAGGGATATGGGGGCTGCCATATTTATTTTTAATCAATTCCAGTTGTCTGGTCATCCTGATCTTTCATGCATCAGTATTGTCTTAATCGCCCACCTGGAACAAGCATGCAGGCGATGCAGTCAAATTTCAAACCTCTGATCTGCATGCTTGCTCAGGATCTATGGCTAAAGTATTATGTTTGGTACACACCATGCAATTTCCTATCAGATTTCTGACAGATCCGATCACATTTTTGATAGTTTTTCTAATTACTTTTATGCAAATCGATCAGAAAAATGATCGGACCTGTCGGAAATGATCTATTCGACCCATCTGTCTGACGGAAAATTGCATGGTGTGTGCCAGGCTTTAGAGACAGAAAAATAAGCTGGTTGTTTGAAGGCAAATCGTATGCATACTTGGCTAATTATAGTTTGTTTATGGATCCTCCACCCAGAGCTGTGGAGTCGGAGGCTGGATTCACAGTGGTCCGTTGTGTTAGTGTGTGAGCTGCAATGGAGACTGGGCATAGACTTTATAATAAAACCTGTTTTCAGCGAGTCTAAAATAACCTGATCAGTTACAACGCAGTACTGTGAACAGGCCCATAGAATTGTGTGGGTAGTGAGCTAACATACAGAATGCTGCAACGTAGGTGACCTCCGAACTGCGCATTAGCAAATTTTTGCATACTTAGTAGTACTATTAAATTTAATATGTAGTTAAAGTTTAACTGTCAGGTATAAAATTAAAAAAAAAGATTTTTATCTGGTAAACGAGTTAAGGATGCTAACCAGGCAATCCAAACGTTTTTTTTAAAAATCATTCCCCAGTTTCTCTGGCTCTTATTTGGTTCATCTACCACATAAAGGAAGTTGCAGGGCATGCTTTTAACTTTACTTTCCCCTCAGACATCTCTAATGTAGCCTGATTGCTGAAGCCTCTTTCCCACCCGATTCCCCTCCCACACCTGTCCCTCTCTGGCCAATATTTCTCATGCTGAGACGATGCATTTTATTTTTTTATTTTTATTCTTCCATCCCAAACGCAGGTCCTGCAGCATTTCTGCTGATTTCTGAGGTGATTCAATGTTAAGTATAGGAAAGTGGAAAATCGCTAGATCAGAGCGGCTTCTTCCAAGTGTTGACAAAACCAGTACACTAGCAGCTGTACTGTACATACAAAAAAAGCTTCAAAAATCACTAGGAATAAATAAAAAAAGGCTAGGCATATGCCTAGAATCGCCTTAAAAAATCCCTTCAAAAAGCGCTGAGTGTTTGCGATTATGCTAGCTCTTTTAGGTGTGCACTGATCCTAAGGCTGGATCCACACTAGAAGCACTTTTCTGAGAACTTTGTGATTAGCGCTTTTTAAAAAAATTTCCCATTCACTTTCATTAAATCTGTGGTAAAAATCGGTGCAATTTTGCGATCATTTACATGAAAAATCGCCGCAATTTTAATGAAAATGGTCCATTTTTAAAGCGCAAATCGATCAGTGCTCAGAAAAGCGCTTAGTGTGGATCCGGCCTAAGGCCCCGTTCACATTACAAACGCGGATGGCCATGCGTGCGGACCGCGTACGAATGCACGCCATCCGCGTTTGTGTGCGTTGCGTGGCTGATCCCATCACTGAAAAGTGAATGGGACAGCCATGCGTTTTTACAAAAAATGCATGCAGCATGCGTTCCCGGACCGTACAGGTCCGGAACGCATGCAGTGTGAACATCAGACATTGCACTCTATGCAATGTCTGATGTCGTGCGTGTCGGCCACCTGCACGCGTTTCCAAAACGCAGCTGGAAACGCGTGCAGTGTGAACAGGCCCTAAGGGAGGAAATGTCAGGATTGGCTTTAAGATGGTCAAAATGGAAAATCCTAAGGATTTTTTTTCTTCTACAGAGAAATCACTAAAATCAAAATATGGAAAGTGCAATACATATGTTATACAAGTAGAGTAAGTATTTATCTACTTGTATAGTATAAAAAAAGTGGGGGTTTTTGTGGGGGTTTTCAACATGCTTGTAAACAGTTTATACAATACTGCAACATGTAATCTCAAAAAAGGTCATCTATTTTGTACATGGGGACAACTTTGTATGAAAATTGTAAATCCTGTAGTCTAGGGCACTGCCTTTAGTGTTCTTATACAGAATTCTTGCCTAGGAAAACAATTTTTTTTCTTCTAGAGGTAAAACTAAATAGTAGTATTACAGTAAAAAATATTTCTATAATTTAATGCTTTAAAATCCCTAGGCTTCTGATTAACTTTTTTTTTCTTTCTTCTTCTTCCCTCAGATAACCACACTGACATGATGGAAGTTGATGGAGATGTAGAAATCCCATCGAGCAAAGCAGTGGTATTACGGGGCCATGAATCAGAAGTGTTTATATGTGCCTGGAACCCAGTTAGTGACCTGTTGGCATCAGGGTATGATTTTGTATGTTTATGAAATACACAACACTTTGTGCTGTACAGATTATGTAGAAACCTTCATAACTGTCCCAATTAGGGCGGGCCTAAAACCTATAATTCACTCTTTTGTGTGTTTTTTAGAGAGCTTCTTTAATTCCCCCTTTTTTCAAGTGTAAATCAAGGCTGTCAGCTCTGTGAACTGTGCCTAGGTGTTCCATTCTCTGGCCTAATATGTAAACACAGTAGGTTAACCCTTTCTGTGCTACCAGGAAGCAAACACTGCAGGAGTTTCTGTAGGATTTTTGTAAGGAATAAATGTTTTTCTTTAAAGGTGATTATGCTGTTGCTTATCTTCTAGAGCAGAGAGGACGTTCTGCTACAAATTTAAATTCCAAACCTTACATGGCCATCTTTCATTTCAGTCAAGTGTTTACTTACGGTATTTATAATCGCAACTAAAGGTGGCCATATGGTGTAATGGTTAAGGGCTCTGCCTCTGACACAGGAGACCAGGGTTCGAATCTCGGCTCTGCCTGTTCAGTAAGCCAGCACTAATTCAGTAGGAGACCTTTGGCAAGTCTCCCTTACACTGCTACTGCCAATAGAGCGCGCCCTAGTGGCTGCTGCTCTGCTCTGGCGCTTTGAGTCCGCAAGGAGAAAAGCATATATTAATGTTATTTGTCTTGTCTTGATATACAAATTTTTCCTTTTATTTTTTTATTTATTTTTTACATTTCTTTTCAATTCAAGATTTACAACACATTTTTCCAAATTGTACCATTTGAAAAATCTAATGACCCACACAGGTTTTCAATTTTTTTTTCCCAATTATGAAAAAAAATCTTATACAACGTTCTACTTCCCAACGTTAAAATGTCAATCTGCCACTGCAAGTGGACCACACAGAGCAGCACCGACTTCCATCACCCAACACATCCTCTACATATAGAAGACTAATTTTATCCAGCTCGCTCCCCCTGTTCTCATTTCAGCACGGGGGTTATTTAAGTTTACCTATCTGTCTAATCTACGACACGTCATACTAGCTGGCAAAAAATTGATCAGATTTCCACCACTCACAATCGAGAACAATTAAAAAAAAGAATCCGATCTGAATATGCACTCAATAGGAAAAAAAATGTTTTCTGTAAAAACTATAATTTTCATTAAATTGCTGTAAAATCGGATCATTTTATTGTACTGCGTGGGAAAAACGAGTATGAATAAATGTGCTGCATATTGAAAAGTGGGGGATAATTGTGGTGCATAGAACATTATGTTGCAGGAGTAATACATGAAGGGATAATAGAGGGGAGAAATATGGACTGCAGAGACTGTAAGGAGTTTATATTACAAGACATTCACTGTTTTAACAGTGAAAAGTTTCTTAAAACACACCATGTGTCCCTCAAAGGGGGGACTCACAATCTCCTATCCCTGCACCAGTCTAGGGCCAGTTTGGGGGACTAGTAAGCCTACAAGAATGTATTTTGGTTTGTGGGAGGAAACCAGGGTCTCCAGAGGATCCCCACATTAACACTGGGACTCCAGCGCTGCAAGGTGGGTACTAACTAAATGGAAACTGCACCACCCATATTGTACTATATAGTGGCTTTATACAGTACAAACACCAAAATGCTACAAAGGGCAAGTGCACGGATGTGCTGCTTATATCGCTGTGCGTGGTTATTGCTGTTACAGCTTTCTTAATCTTGTTTCATTAGGTCAGGGGATTCAACAGCCAGGATATGGAATCTAAGTGAAAACAGCACTAGTGGTTCAACACAGCTGGTGCTCCGACACTGTATACGAGAGGGTGGCCAAGATGTACCTAGCAACAAGGACGTAACATCCTTAGATTGGAATGTAAGTAAAAGCTCTCAGGAGTGCTTCTTTATCTCCACACTGCCAGGGTCCCCCTGTCCCATATAAGCGTATGGAGTTTGTACCACTCTCCTCTACTGCATGTAAATGTAAGTTGCTCAGCATTGAGTTACTAAACCTCTTAATTAGATGTTCATGTGTAGTGTGAACTTACTAATGCCAGCCAATTGTGGTTTGCTGCCTTTCTATTACCAAATGAAAATCTGACTTGAAAAGGCTGTGGAAGACTGCCTAATGGTCATCACACTAATGCTACGTACACACATGCGACAACGATCGTTCGTTAAGAACGACGAACGAACTTTTAATTGATGAAAGAACGACCTAAGTAAAGGTAGTTTTAAAATGTGTGTAACGATCTGATCGTTAGAACGAACGTTACATCACAGAAAGCAACTATTGCGCCTGCGCATAAAAATGAGAAGTTCCATGGAGAAATAGTGAAATGCGCATGTCAAGCCTAGTACGAACGATCGTTTCCAACGATGTACTACTTTTGCAAACGATCGTCGTTGGTTAAAATCCGCCGAGACAGAACTCTCTTTTGTAGCGATTTGGCTCGTTCGTCGTTTGCTTTAATAGTCGGTGGTTCGTTTTTTGTAACGGTCGTCGTTGGTAAAGATCGGGGAACGATCGTTACAAACGACTATAGTCGCATGTGTGTACGCACCTTAAGGCCCTGGCACACTGGGGAGCATTTTCATTAAAAAAAAAAAAGACCCGAAAATGCTCTCCTGTGTGCCAGACTAGTCGTTAAAATCAGGGCTGTGGAGTCGGTCCAAAAATCCTCCGACTCCTCAGTTTAGGATTCCACCGACTCCGACTCCTCTAATTTGCATATTACAATTTTGTTGATTAAAAGTATGTAACATGAAATTCATCTCTTAACCTCCTGGGGGATACAATTATATCGCCCAGGAGGTGGCGCAGCACTATTTTTAAAATTTTTTTATTTTTTAAATCATGTAGCGAGCCCAGGGCTCGCTACATGATAGCCGCTGTGCAGCGGCATCCCCCCACCCCCTCCGATCGCCTCCGGCATACAAAGCAAACAGGAAATCCCGTTCAGAACGGGATTTCCTGTTTGGCTTCCCCCGTCGCCATGGCGACGATCGGGATGACGTCATCGACGTCAACGACGTCGTGACGTCAGAGGGAGTCTCGATCCACCCCTCAGCGCTGCCTGGCACTGATTGGCCAGGCTGCGCAGGGGGTCTTGGGGGGGGGGGGGGGGGAACGGCACGGCGAGTAGCGGCGAATCAGCGCGGAGCGGCGGCGATCGGTATATACACGCAGCTAGCAAAGTGCTAGCTGCGTGCAACAAAAAAAAAATTATGCAAATCGGCCCACCAGGGCCTGAGAAAACCTCTGTGGCGGCTTACCCCGAGCTCAGCTCGGGATTATCCCCCAGAGGGTTAACTGCCAACGCTTAGGAATTTTACAAGACAACTGAAGTGAGAAGGATATGGAGACTACTATATTTATTCCCTTTAGACTAAAACTAGTCCTTGGTAAGAGTACTTGTAAAAGGTACAGGCCGGAACAAAGAACATCTATCAGGCCCTAGGCAATGTAAGTGTGGGTACATGTAAGAATGATGTGCAGGTACTCTGCAGGGGAATGAGGAGATTGTAAACAGACAACACCTGTGTTCCATGTGCACAGCATTCTCAGTGGATTCTCTGCAGCTCTGTGGGGAGTGCATATGTAGAGTATAGTACTACTGTGTAACAAAGTAAACCTGAGACAGATGAAATTAAAGTTTTATACATACCTGGGGCTTCCTCCAGCCGCCTTCAGGATAATCAGTCCCTCGTTGTCCTCCTCCACCACCTGGATCTTCTGCTATGAGTCCAGGTACTTGAGCCAGTCGGGCGTAGTGCACATGCACACACTCCGCCGCCAGGAGCATACTACACCCGTGCAGCACTATTGCGCAGGTGCAGAATGTTCCTGGCTGTGGGAGCGGCATGCGGCAGGACAGCGCTGACTGGCTGAATTACCAGGACTCATAGCAGAAGATCCGGGTGGTGGAGGACAGCGAGGGACTGATTAGCCTGAAGGGGGCTGGAGGAAGCCCCAGGTATGTATAAAACTTTACTTTTCATCCGTCTCAGGTACCCTTTAATTTGTAGTCACCAAACCAAATTTTAACATATCAAATTATTTGATTTCATCAGCAAAGGGGGTGCATACATTTGCATAAATCAGCATCAATGCAGAATTATTTGCATCTCATTGACCATCTCTATTAGAGACACAGCTACACATCAGGCTTTATTCTTACAGCATAGATGTTATTTAGTATATATAACAGATTCCTGTGTACACATCATATATACAGTCACAATCAGATGTGTATATCTGACCTTAAAAATACGGGGACTGCTTTATTGAAGCAGCACAAGTAACTAATTTTGATTGGTTTATTTCATTTTTGTGGACTAAGCACAGCTATTACTGTATATATACTGTATATATACATTATTTTTAATGACTATTATCTGAGAAATAGAACATTTTATCATATTTTCTATTTTAATTACAGTTACAAATTCATTAGGAGTCGGAGTCGGTGCATTTTTTCCCGACTCCGACTCCAGGCACCCAAAATTGCCCGACTCCACGACTCCGACTCCGACTCCACAGCCCTGGTTAAAATAGACATGCTTGAGAAAATAAGGATAGGTGATACATGTGTGCAGCTGCTACAAATTTGGGGTTTCTAGGTTTCCTCCTGTATTAAATATTTTATTTTAATTTTCAGAGTGAGGGAACACTTCTAGCAACTGGTTCTTATGATGGCTTTGCAAGGATATGGACAAAAGATGGTAAGTGTCTTCTTTAGCTCTAACTGGTTAAAGGACACCTGAAGTGATGCTACATACACACTTGAGATACGGTAAGTCTTTGGAAAATGAAAGATCACAGACCAATTTTACCCCATTCCATGTAGTATGAGAGCCATACTCTACACAGTCTATTCTATGGAGCTGCATTCCCCATCAGATAAAATCTTTGCAAGATGCTGCACACAAAGATGCCCGTACACATTCAAAAGATCTGTTCCTGCAAAAGATCCATTCCTGCAAAATGCATGGAGAGAGTATGGCTCTCATACTACATAGAAGGGGGTAAAATCTGTCTGTGATATTGCCTTTTCCAAAGACTTTTTTTTTTTTTTTTTTTTTTTTATCTCAAGTGTGTATGTAGCATGAGAATACGGAGGCTGACCTATTTATTTCCTTTAAAGAACAAGCGACACCCATGCTAACCTAGCAATAAAAAAAAACACATATGTAAGTAGATAAATACTACTTCTACTTGCATAACAGATGTATTGTGCTATCCACGGAATGATTCCTGTGAATTTTATAAAGGAAAAGCAGAAAATCCTACTCTAGGCAGTGGGCATCTTGCCAAGCTAATGCTGACATCATATCCTCCCTGACTCCCCCCCCCCCCCCCCCCCCCTTCTCTTGCTCATTGTGTATTCATTAGCTGCCCTCCTCCCAGAGTCTTCAGACACTCCCACTGAGGTGTATACTAAAAACTGCACTCTTATTATTATTTACACATCCAATCACTGAGTCACCTCAGCCTTGCTTGTAAACAAGTAAACAGGGGGTGTTTCTGATAAGGAGCTAGGCAGGGAAATGGAAGAGGAATATATTATAGATAAAAAGAACTCCCAGCATTTAACTCTTTGGCACTAGGGCCGGTGCTCCTAAAGTATGTGATAACTACAAACAGCAGAAAAAGTTTTGAATGCAGGATTAGCGTCTTTATCACTTAATACACTCAGACCAGTTGCTGTTGAAATAAGATTTTTTTTTTTGTATGGTGACAATACCACTTTTAACAATGCAAGTTGCCTAGGTGTCCTGCTGATACTCGGCCTCTAATAGCCATAGACTTCTCCCCCCCCCCCTCCCCTCCCTAAACAGGCATGCCAATCAGATGTTTGACTGACTGGATTAGCCACATGCTTATTTGATGTGATTCAGGTACTACTGCAGTCAGAAAAGATCATCATAACCCCTTCAGGACAGCGGTATTTGAAGTCTACGCTCCATTTGTGGTTTATTCCTGCCAGGGCATAGACTTCAATTACCATGCTCTGACCACCGATCTCTCCCTCACCGCTGGCCCCTTGCTCTGCCATCGCTATGACAGCAGAGCTCTGTGAGCTGGTCAGGAGCAGATTTTCATTGGCTCCTGACTCTGTGGCCAGTGAACCAATCCCAGGGTCAGGAGCCAATGAAATCGGCTCCTGTCCAGCTCAGAGCTCTGCTGTTGGTGACGGCAGTGTGAGGAGGGGCCTGCGGCGATGCGAGAGCAGTGGGTCCGTGTGGATTATGATTCTTACTGAAGTTAGGACTGTGATGTGGTTTCTGCCTCCAGCACTTGAAGGAACACTGCTCCATCAGTGATTTATTGCCTTAACCCACAGAGTTGGGCTTGGTTTACAATAAATCAGATGCTGTTGGCTAGAACGGAACAGCCAACTGATGAGGAATTTTCCACGTTTCGCTATGGGTCAGTTTACATCTGCATTATAACATAGATGTAAACTGACCCATAGGTATACATGGAAAATACCTTCTCATCCGTTCATTGTTATAGCTGACCGCAATTGGTTCAGTGTAAGCCCAGTCTTGGCAAGGGGAAACTTTTGGGTCATTTTGAAATCCTGCTCTGTCCAGGCTTTAAATTAAGCTACCTTAGAGCTTCACTTTTGTGGAAAGTATCAGCACCACTAAAGGTGTGCAGGTGGGCATTGCATTAGGGCCCGTTTTCACTGTGCACGTCATGTCTTGCAAGGCCAGCACAGATGTGATGTGAGATGCATCTGAATCCCTCTAGCTGTGGACTGCAGCTCATCAATTTCAATATGCTGCATTTCCCCTTCTGAATTTACATTCAGGGAAAAGCTGTAAGCTCATTATTATTATTATTATTATTGATTATTATTTATTAGATTTATAGCGCCAACATATTACGCAGCACTGTACAATAAATAGGATTACAGACAATAACAGGGGTGACAGAACAATACAGGTAACAGACCATAGATGCAACAATACAGGTAATGGCAATAAGATACACAACACAATGCAGATAGTAGTACATACCAGATCATAAACTGGAGTGGTAGTGGTAAAAATTACCAGTTCCAAATTCTGGGTAAAGTGCACAGAATCAAGATACACAAGGGGAGAGGGCCCTGCCAAAGGCTTACAATCTACATAAGTGGAGGCAGGCCCTTACACCTGGTACATACAAGCCAGTTTCAGTAAAGCAGGTTTTTTCCAATTGATTTCCTGGTGATGGTGCAGAATTGCCATAACACCATGCACACATACCATGGCTTTCCTGATGCCTTTTGCAGAAGTTTTTGTGCAGAAGCTTTTTAAAACATTGTCAATTTTTTTTTTTTTTTTTTTTTTAAATATGTAATCCTCATGTTGCTCTCCCGTTTGTTCTAATGTATATTTAGAAGATTTAGTAACAGCACAAGTACATACATTTATATACAGTGCTAACCCATTTTTGTTCTACAGGAAACCTTGCAAGCACTTTGGGACAACATAAAGGGCCCATATTTGCCTTGAAATGGAACAAGAAAGGAAATTTTATCTTAAGTGCGGGTGTAGACAAGGTAATTCAGTCTTCTACCACTGTATTTCCTCTTCTTTGTATTATCCAGACTGATCAGAACTTTTGAAACAATCCGCTCAGTACCAAATACAAAGGTCTTTCATTGCTTGTTTTTGCAACGGAGTGGCAGGCAGGATTCTTCTGTAAAGCCTACCATGCACAGTAGGGGAAAGACAGTTCAGACCACTAAGTATTCTCTGTTGCATGCAGGTTATAATTCACCTTCAGAGGAGGGACAGTCAATGAGATGCAGTAATTGAGTTTATGCAAATTTCAGCCAGCTTGAAAATGAAGCAATGGTTTCTGCATGAGTACCGTATTTCGCGCCGTATAAGACGCTCCGGAATATGACGCACCTAGGTTTAGGGGGCAAAAAACAAGGAAAAAAAATAAATATACTAAACCTGGTGCGTCCATGTTCCAGGAGCGTCTTGTTGATGTTCTCCCCCAATTGGTGTCGTCCTGTGTCCCCTTCTGTCCCAAGTGTGTGTACTACTGTCCCCAGCATGTCAGTGTGTCCTGCTGTCCCCAGTATGTTCCCTGCTGCCCACAGTATGTCCCTAATGTGTGTCCTGCTGTCCCCAGTATGTCCCCTGCTGCCCCCAGTAAGTCCCTAATGTGTGTTCTGCTGTCCCCAGTATGTCTCCAGTGTGTCTCTGGTACATACCCTGCTGTCCCCAGTATGTCCCTAGTGTGTCTTGCTGTCCCCAGAATGTTCACTGCTGTCCCTATAGTGTATGTCCTGCTGTCCCCAGGTGTTCCCTGTATGTTCCCAGTATGTGTCCTGCTGTTTATTTCCTCAAACACCCGCGTTGCCGCTTGTGACTATGTTCCCCCTGAGTGGTACACAACTTCCGCGTATATGTCAGCAAACACCCGCCGCTTGTGTACATGTCCCCCCGTGCACTTACTTGTGTCGCCGCTGTCCCCCTGTGTAAATAGCTGCACCCCGCTCATCTTACCTAAGTCAGTGCCTTCTGCAGGGATCGGAGACCTGTCTTCACACACGCGGCTCCCCCTAGTGAAGGCTTCTGCTGATGACGCAGCAGAAGCAATTACTAGAGTGGAAGTGCGGAAGTGAAGACAGGTCTCCGATCCCCGCAGAAGGCACTGACTTAGGTAAGATGAGTGCGGTCCAGCTATTTACACCGGGGGAAAGCAGCGACACAAGTGAGGGCACAAGCGGGTCTCCGATCCCTGCAGGAGGCACCGACTTAGGTAAGATGAGCGGGGTCCAGCTATTTACACAGGGGGACAGTGGCGACACATGTGAGGGCACAAGCGGGCAGTTGCGGACCACAGAGGAGGGACATGTACACAAGCGGCGGGTGTTTGCGGACATATACGCGGCAGTTGTGGACCACATAGGGAACATAGTCACAAGCGGCGGTGGGTGTTTGCGGACCACACGGGGAGCAATGGGCACACACGGGGCAGTGCAGGGAATCCCCGACGTGGCGGCGGGTCGCGGTTTCTATCGGCGGGCGTTTCGGAAGTCGGGGATTCCATGCCTTTGCCATATAAGACGCAGGGACTTTTTCTCCCCATTTTTTGGGGAGAAAAAGTGCGTCTTATACGGCGGAAAATACGGTAATTAGAAGGGATCGTTTGAGATGCAAATTAAGTTTATGCAGCCTAAAAATGGACCAGTGAAAAGAATCAGAGGTAGGTTTTGGTTGGTCCATTTTCACCCTGCACGCACTTGCACAATTCTCCACACGCCTCACTGTAGCCAAACTCTCATAGCGGTAGGGGTGGCACATGGAATGCTTAGGAGTTTGATTATAGTGTAGATGAACACAACCAGCAGGAAAGGGGGTTTAGGGAATATTGCACAAAGCATTACCACATGGGTAAAGTATAAAACTGATTTTTACCAAACCTTTTGTCAAATGGCCATTCATTAAAGGTGGCCACTAATGATCCAATCTTTTTTCATCCAATTTTACCAGATCTACATAGTAGAAGGGTAAACTGAGTGAATATATTGAATGGGTAATTTAGGCAGTCCCTTATTACGTATAAATAAGATTGGATTATTAGTGGCCACCTTTATGGTGGCCATACATTGTACAATAAAAACGTTCGATTATCCCGTTTATTCGCTCTAAATGATCGAATGAAAGTTGAGAAAACATTTTCTGATCAAAAAATTTGAACGATTATCCAGTTTTTTTTTTTTTTTTCGAGAAAAATCAGATCGGACATGCTGGAAGAATCTTTATATTCGATCTAACGGAATAATCGAATTAAATTATCTAATTGAAAAATTGTACCATGTATGGCCAACTTTAGGCTGTTACCGCATGGAAAACCTAGAATTACTGACTAGTGAGGTAAATGCCCCATAAGTGTCAATTTACAAAGCATAATACATGTGATCAAACAAGTGTGGATTATCAAGATATTGATAGTTTTGAGCTGATGTTATGCAACTTTGGACTTGCATTTTACTTGTCAGTATATTAGCAAATGCTATCTATATCACATCTGGCTTCTATTTTCACTAAAATAGTCCATGTAATGCCACACGATTCCTTAAAATATTGAATGAAATGCCACACGACGGAAAACTGAATAGTCATGAAGTTGTTAATTTACCAAATTACTGCATGTGTTCAAAATCTTAGTGCATACTTAAAATATTAGGGTCACACTTGGCAGAATCGCATGAGTTTTTTCCCCATACAACATAGTTTAAAACTCATGTGTTTCTACCAAGTGTGACCCTGGCCTTAAGGTGCATACACACATCAGACTATAGTCTTTGGAAACTGAAAGATCACAGACCAATCTTACCACCCTTCCTGTAGTATAAGAGCCATACTCTACACAGTCTTTTCTATGGAGCTGAACTGCACATCAGAAAAAAATCTTTGCAAGATGCTGCACACACAGATGCTGTACAGACACAAAAGATCAGCATCTGCAAAAGATCTGTTCCTGCCAAGAATCCATTCCTGCAAATTGCAATGATAGTCTATGAGATCTGCAGATCATCATACATACATGATTTAACAGACATTCATCTGCAGATCAGATCCACCAGGATGGATTTTCAGATCTGCAGATGATTGTCGGACCTGCAGATGAATGTCAGTTAAATCATGTGTGTATGATTATCTGCAGATCTCATAGACTATCATTGCAATTTGCAGGAACAGATCTTTTGCAGATACTGATCTTTTGTGTATGTACAGCATCTGTCTGTGCAGCATCTTGCAAAGATTTTTATCTGATGTGGAGTTCAGCTCCATAGAAAAGACTGTGTAGAGTATGGCTCTCATACTACATGAAGGGGTGGTAAGATTGGTCTGTGATCTTTCATTTTCCAAAGACTATAGTCTGATGTGTGTATGAGCCTTAAGGGTGAGGTAATGGGAATGGGGCTATAATATAGCCAAGCCCCAGGGGATAGTGTTGAGCAATAGGGTAGTGGAAATGGAGGTCAGTGTTGTAGTGTTTAGTGGAAGGGACACATGCCCTCTAAAAAAAAAAAAAAAAACCATAGCTTATGGAAAAGTTAATCACAATATCCCTTGAATCTCTAATGCTCTGCCTCTGCAGTTAAGCCATATTAGGATCGTCTATCAAAATTGTCCACCACACCCAACAAACTATCGAAAAATATAAGCAAATCAATCTAGTGTAAACAATCAAATGGCTTTCGTTGAATCCTGTATGGCCACATTAACCTCCCTGGCGGTATGATTTCCTTTTTTTTGTCTTTCCTGAATGTTTTTAGACCCTAAAACCAGGAAAAAAATCATGCTGTCAGACCGTCAGCAGCAGCCCCAGCTCTCACTCACATCCCTGGGCTTCATCGCTGCAATTTTTCCTCTGTCCTCCGGGTAGCACTATAACTCTGAAGTGAGATCACTGACTGCGATCTCACCAGAGTGATTCAGAGCCTCCGTGGAGAGGAAGTAGAATGGCTGCCTGTGTCTAGATCCCCCAGGAGGCAATTTAAAACACCCACTGCGCTCCATTGCTCTGCATTGAGCTCCCGGCAGCTGGCCCGAGCATAGCTGGGTTACCGCCAAGGAAGTTAACTTAGACAGAACTCCCCTATTCATGGGCCTTACAGTGAAAACATTGTAACAATCTTGTATATATATTTTTTTTCCTTTTGCAGACAACCATAATCTGGGATGCACACACAGGGGAAGCAAAGCAGCAGTTCCCCTTCCACTCGGGTAAGCCAGGAAAATATCAACTTTTTTTAAGTTTCATTTTATTTTGAGCTACATTTGCTGGTTTGACAAGTTTTGTATCTAGAACTGATTGGTTTATGTTAGTAAAGTTTGTAAAAAGAGCATTGCTCTGTCCAATGAGCGTTGCAGATTGAAAACCATGTCTTTACAATGCAAATGTCATATGCAGCTTTGACTGGCTAGCAGCCTGTGAATTCTTAGAACTCCTCCCCCTATCCCATCAACCACATGAGGTAGGCAGTGTGTACATCCTGCTTTCGTGGAAGCAGACATTAGCAACCTGTGTTTTTATAAATGACTAGTGACCTTAGCCTGTTTAAAAAAAAAAAACGGGCTATGTCTGTCTCCGTGCACACCTGGCCACCCGTTCACACGCTCCCTGGCCCCGTCCCTGTCCTGCCTGTGTGAGGCTCAGTCCGTGCTGCGCACACGCGCAGTAGCAAAAAGTATGGACCCAACTACAGACAACTGTCCCTGCTGTACGCAGGTACAGTTGCCTATTATATAGGATTCCTGAGCTGACACAGCTGAGGGATGATCAAATTACAGTGGTGATCCTGTGCAAGAGTTCAGGTCCACTAAAAATATAAACTAATTTACTTTTTTCCTTGATAAACTAGAAAATTGTTTTCAAGTGGAAACCCAGGCCGCTTTTTTTTTTTTTTTTTTCCCCCAAATTCAAAACTTGGATCTACTTACATAACATGTAGTGTACTGTCCAAGTATTTATCTACTTATGTGTTGTTTTTTTTTTGTTTTATTATGCTTTTTTCTCTCCCTGGCATAGTATGGCTAATCCTATTGCTTTAACATGCATAGAAAACCATCAATATCACATTTATAAGCAGCAATTTATTATAAGAGAACATTAACTTCAGCGTACACAAAATTAACTGATAAGCTTCTGTTGTGCCCCATGGGATATAAACCAGCTATCTGGAGCAGTCATATAGGGAGTATTGGTACTAGTCCAAATGTGAAGCAGGAGAGGTATCTGACTGTTGTCTGCAGAGGGTGATGTCACGCCTAAATAAAATGTAAACTAAAATCTAGGCAAGAGAAAAGGCGGAAGAAGGGGGAAAGCAAAAGGAAGAAAGATATGGGATGTATTTCACAGCCTTGTGGCCAAGGCATAATCCATTGAGGGATGTTCTAGCTTAAGCCAGGGATCCCAGATCTTCTCAAATTTTTTGAGTGTCTTTTAGGATGCTAGTTAGTTTTTCGTTAATCATGAAGGAATTAATCCTATATTTTACTTCCCCAAAGTTGACCATAAGCTTTTTCCAGTTTGCGATAGTCATAGCGGCAGCTGAAAAGACCAGAGAGGCCAATTTATTTTGTGATGACATTAGCGAGTCAATTTTCTCATGTAAGAACTCTTGCCAGTGGTCTTTGATAAGTTTGTGGAAAAAGGACAAAAATATCATAAATTGAGCTCCAGAACCTGAGAATGCGGGGCAGGACCACCAAATGTGGAACATATCGCCCTGTACTCTGCAACCTCGGAAACAAAAGGGGTTAGCAGTAGGAGAGATTTTTCTATGCAGGCCCCAGGCAGCTACTTTTTGTTTATCGGCATGCCCATATTGCGTCTCTGGTAGTTTAGTGACCCACCTGTATCCTCCACGTAGCTTTCCTGGTGGTATTTTGGTTCCAAAACCCCCCTCCCTCCCCATTATAGCTTCCCTGGTGGGCTACTGGTTACTCTCCATCTCCTTTGTAGGTTTTCTTGGTGTCCGGTGGTTCTCCCCTCCCCTCTCTTGTATAGGTTTACCTGGTGTCTAGTGCTCTCTCCTGGAATTACTTGAAGAAAACTCTTACTTGATCTAGTGCTGAATGATCCTGTCAGGCCTCCATGCAATCCATCTATGGCCTGGTGCACACCAGAGGAGTTTTTCTGAGCGTTTTGAGTTTTTAAATCTGCTAATGTTATGCTATGTGTCTGTGCACACTGGAGCAATGAGGTTTTGTATAAAAAAAAAACCCATAGCATTACATTGGGAAGAGCTTTTGAAACCTCTAGCGTTTGGGTGCTAGAGGTTTCAAAAGCCCTTCCCAATGTAATGCTATGGGTTTTTTTTTTTGGTTTTTTTTTTTGGTTTTTTTTTTTACAAAACCTCATTGCTCCAGTGTGCACAGACACATAGGATAACATTAGCAGCAGATTTAAAAACTCAAAACGCTCAGAAAAACTCCTCTGGTGTGCACCAGGCCTATTTCCTGGTTCGAGAATTAGGTAGTAGAGAGAAATCTGAGGTGCAGGAGAAGACCCAGTGCAGTGTCTAATCGTGCTATCCTCGAGCTACCTTGCGCGCTGAGTAATATGCATGCTTAGTGGAAACTAAACAAATTGCCCCAAAGATTTCTGCAGCCTCCCCCCCCCTACACTTCCCAAAATGTAAGGTATGGAGGGGAACCCCCAAACTTTATGCCAAAGCCCCCAAACCCAGCTGCTTCCCGAGATGGAGTAAATATATCTTGGAAACCAGCAGGGCTATGGAGCTACAATTTGACTGTTTTGGGGGTCCCATCCATACCCTCAATTTTGTGTAGGAGGCATTGCTGTAGAGATACCACCTGAACCATAAAAGAATAGGAAATCTCACAGCACAGGATTGTACTGCGCATGCGGGGCAGCGTAAGTTTTTGGACAGCACAATCTGACACGTCACTGGCAGTGTCTCCATAGTATTTTAAGAGCAAAAAATGTAGATTTATTATATCTATCCTTGCAATATGTATTCTACTGAGAATGTGAAAGGGTTTCCGGCATTTTTATTTTTTGCAGGCATTGACTTTAGTATCTGGGCTGACACAACAGGCCTAGTGTATTTCTTCGCCTCCTGCTGGGAGAAGCTCTGATTGTTTCAGAGTAGGGAAAATGTGGCCTGGATCCAGCCAGGCTATGAATGTCATTCAGGCTTTAAGGCTTAAATGTTCGAGACCTTAAAATGTGCTTTTTAGAATGGATGTCCTATTTCTCTAATATAAACTTTGTGTTTTATTTCAGCACCAGCGTTAGATGTGGACTGGCAAAGTAACAATACGTTTGCTTCATGCAGTACAGATATGTGCATTCATGTGTGCAAATTGGGAACAGACAGGCCCATAAAAACATTCCAGGGACACACAGTAAGTGCCATATGATAGGATTGAATTTGTGCGCTCCTTCATTTGGCTGAGCCCGCTCACTTTGCTGCTATGATTACAGATTATACATTTTTACTCCTGTTAAATGGTATTAATGTTTCTGGATTGGCTGCAGCAGCATATGTTGTGACTGAAATTTACAAATGACGTGTGCAAAGAAAACCGGAGCAGCTGGCCAACGCATCCATTTAGAAATCTCGTTTCATTTAACTGCAGCTGAATCCCAATGATGATCTTTGGGCAACTGCCCCACTTTTCTTTGCACATCTGTTTTTAACCTGCACCACTTTTTAATTGTACAAATGTACTGGTAAGCAGTGTTACCATATTTTACTGTGTGCCTAATATTTGCTGCCTGGTTTGTCGTATTGGTCTTATTGTTGCACGGGTTCTTTAAACATAGAATAGTTTGTTTAAAGCAGACCTGAGCTCGAACTTCCTCTCTGCTCTAAAAGATACACAGTAGCATAATAACCTTTTTAACCACTTACCGACCGCCCACTGCACAGGGGCGGTCGGAAAGTGGATCCCGCAAGGACCGCCGCATGCACAGAGGCGGCAGTCCTTGTACGGGCATGGGCGGAGAGATCGCGTCATTCGTGACGCGATCCTCCGCCGGGGACTGGCTCCGCCCCCCCTCGCGCTGTAACCTGCCGGCCGTTCGGAAGCGCCGGCGGGTTACTAGCACCCGGATCGCCGCATACAAAGTGTATAATACACTTTGTAATGTATTCAAAGTGTATTATACAGGCTGCCTCCTGCCCTGGTAGCCACCCTAGTCTGCACCCAAGCACACTGATTCACCCCGCCCCCTGATCGCCCACAGCACCCCTCAGACCCCCCCCCCCTGCCCACCCCCCAAACCAATCTCCCCCCTAATCACCCATCAATCACTCCGTCACTATCTGTCAACGCTATTTTTTTAACGCCCTAAACTGCCCCCTGCTCCCTCCTGATCACCCCCCACCCCTCAGATACTCCCTGACTGGGCTCCTGATCACTCGGCCAAACCCTCAGATCCCACCCAGACCCCCTTCCAGTCACCTCCCCAGTGCATTGATTGCATCTATTTTCCCCTCTAACCACCCCCTGAGACACCCATCAATCACCTCCTGTCACCCCCCTAGCACTCCTATCCATCAGATCAGGCCCAATACAACCTGTCATCTAAAAGGCCACCCTTCTTATGACCGGTTCCACAAAATTCGCCCCCTCATAGACCACCTGTCATCAAAATTTGCAGATGCTTATATCCCTGAACAGTCATTTTGAGACATTTGGTTTCCAGACTACTCAAGGTTTTGGGCCCGTTAAATGCCAGTGCGGTATAGGAACCCCACAAGTGACCCCATTTTAGAAAAGACACCCCAAGGTATTCTGTTAGGTGTATGACGAGTTCATAGAAGTTTTTATTTTTTGTCAAGTTAGCGGAAATTGATTTTAATTTTTGTTTTTTTTCAGTGTCATTTTTCTCTAACTTGTGACAAATAAAATCTTCAGAGTTCTCTGAACTCGCCATACACCTAACAGAATACCTTGGGGTGTCTTTTTTCTAAAATGGGGTCACTTGTGGGGTTCCTATACCGCCCTGGCATTTTAGGGGCCCTAAACCGTGAGTAGTCTAGAAAACAAATGCCTCAAAATGACCTGTGAATAGGACGTTGGGCCCCTTAGCGCACCTAGGCTGCAAAAAGTGTCACAGGTGGTACCGCTGTACTCAGGAAAAGTAGTGTAATGTGTTTTGGGGTGTATTTTTACACATAGCCATGCTGAGTGGGAGAAATCTCTCTGTAAATGGGACAATTGTGTGTAGTAAAAAATAAAAATAAAAATAAAAAAATCAACGATTGTCTACAGAGATATTTCTCCCACCCAGCATGGGTATGTGTAAAAATACACCCCAAAACACATTATACTACTTCTCTTGATTACGGCGGTACCACATGTGTGGCACTTTTTAGCAGCCTAACTGTGCTAAGGGGCCCAAAGTCCAATGAGCACCTTTAGGCTTTACAGGGGTGCTTACAATTAGGCACCCCCCAAAATGCAAGGACAGTAAACACACCCCACAAATTACCCTATTTTGGAAAGTAGACACTTTAACCCATTCAGGTTCCGTCGTTTTCACGAGAGAAATGTTCACCTCCCATTCATTAGCCTATAACTTTATCACTACTTATCACAATGAACTGATCTATATCTTGTTTTTTCCGCCACCAATTAGGCTTTCTTTGGGGGGTACATTTTGCTAAGAGCCACTTTACTGTAAAACGCATTTTAACAGGAAGAATAAGAAAAAAATGGAAAAATTCATTATTTCTCAGTTTCAGCCATTATAGTTTTAAAATACATGCCTCCATAATTAAAACTCACGTATTGTATATGCCCATATGTCCCGGTTATTACACCGTTAAAATTATGTCCCTATCACGATGTATGGCGACAATATTTTATTTGGAAATAAAGGTGCATTTTTTCATTTTGCATCGATCATTATTAACAAGTTTAAAATAAAAAAAATATAGAAATATTTCATCTTTACATTGATATTTAAAAAGTTTATTCCTTAGGTAAATATTTACATTTTTTTTTTTATTGTAATAGTTTTTTTTATTTATAGTAAACATTTTATTTGGGTAGTTTTGGGAGGGTGGGGGGTAAACAATAGATTTATAATGTAAATGTGTGTTGATTTTAATTCATTTTTATTTTCAGGTGTAGTATTACTTTTGGCCACAAGATGGCGGCCATGAGTTTGTTTACATGACGTCACTCTAAGCGTAACACACGCTTAGAGTGGCGCATCAGGAAGTGAATGGCCAGAAAAGGCGCAGCTTCCGAGAGAAGCTGTCGCTTTTTCAGCGGGGGAGAGGAATCAGTGATCGGACTTCATAGTCCGATACATTGATTCCCTGACTACCGAATCCGCGGCCGGGAGTGCGCGTGCCACGCGCGCGATCGGCCGCGGGGGCGCGCGGTAGCGCACATGGTTTCTGGACGTAGTTTCTACGTCCAGAACCAAAATAGGTTAAGGTATTCAGAGGAGCATAGTGAGTTCGTGGCAGATTTTTTTTTTTTTTTTGGGGGGGGGTCAGTGTCTTTTTCCGCTAACTTGTGACAAAAAATAAAATCTTCTATGAACTCACCATGCCTCTCAGTGAATACTTTGGGATGTCTTCCTTACAAAATGGGGTCATTTGGGGGTATTTATACTATCCTGGAATTCTAGCCCTCATGAAACATGACAGGGGGTCAGAAAAGTCATAGATGCTTGAAAATGGGAAAAAACACTTTTTTGCACCATAGTTTATAAACGCTATAACTTTTACCCAAACCAATCAATATAGGCTGAATGGGTTTTTTTTTTTTTTTTTTTTTTAATAAAAACATGTTTGTCCACATTTTTCGTGCTGCATGTATACAGAAATTTTACTTTATTTGAGAAATGTCAGCACAGAAAGTTAAACACTTTTTTGACAAAATTCATGTCTTTTTTTTGATGAATATAATAAAAAGTAAAACTCGGCAGCAGCAATCAAATAGCACCAAAAGAAAAAGCTTTATTAGTGACAAGAAAAGGAGCCAAAATTCATTTAGGTGGTAGGTTGTATGAGCGAGCAATAAACCGTGAAAGCTGCAGTGGTCTGAATGGGGAAAAAAGGGTCTGGTCCTTAAGGGGGGTAAAGCCCACGGTCCTCAAGTGGTTAACCTTCCTGGCGGTAAGCCCGAACTGAGTTCGGGCTATGCCGCCGGAAGGCACCGCTCAGGCCCCGCTGGGCCGATTTGCATAAAATTTTTTTTTGCTGCACGCAGCTAGCACTTTGCTAGCTGCGTGCAGTGCCCGATCGCCGCCGCTACCCGCCGATCCGCCGCAATTCCTCTCGCCGCGGCCGCCCCCCCCCCCCCAGACCCCGTGCGCTGCCTGGCCAATCAGTGCCAGGCAGCGCTATGGGGCAGATCGGAGTCCCCTCTGACGTCACGACGTCGATGACGTCGGTGACGTCATCCCGCCCGTCGCCATGGCGACGGGGGAAGCCCTCCAGGAGATCCCGTTCTTTGAACGGGATCTCCGGATCTCCGATCGCGCCGGCGATCGGAGGGCTTGGGGGATGCCGCTGAGCAGCGGCTATCATGTAGCGAGACTTTGTCTCGCTACATGAAGAAAAAAAAAAAAAAATTTAAAAAAAAAGATTTGCTGCCCCCTGGCGATTTTTTTTGCAAACCGCCAGGAGGGTTAAATAAAACCATTTTTGTTACAGCGGATATAAATCTGCAGTGTCTACTTCTGCTTTCATGGAAGCAAACATAGGGTTAACATCCGATGTTAACAAATTAGCTGCTTTGCCATGGCTGACACAGCTGAGATCAAATTACAGTGGTGATTAGTCACAGATGAGATGGAATTAGACAGGCTAAACTCTTTAAATACATACAGGGTGCATTTCTGTTTTCAGTCTGTTCTGTGCAAGAGTTCAGGTCCACTTTAATCAGTTTCAGATGTCTTCCAACTGTTTATGGCTGATGGACTGTGGCTGAGTTGTAAACTCTGCCTTTCCTCGCCTCTCTCACTAAACTACTACAACTCTCACTTAGGCCCAGTGCACACCAAAACCGCTAGCAGATCCGCAATACGCTAGCGGTTTTGGGAGCTGATTTCAGAGCGATTCTAGGTATGTTTAGAGAGGTTTTTCTAAACATACCTAGAGGTTTTGGGTTTGTTTTTTGTGTAGCAGATTACACATATTGTTACAGTAAAAGCTGTTACTGAACAGCTTCTGTAACAAAAATGCCTGGCAAACCGCTCTGAAGTAGCGTTTTTCAGAGCGGTTTGCGTTTTTTCCTATATTTTGAGGACGAAACTCTTCCGAAATCCGCAAACGCGCAGCAGGAGGCGCGTTTGCGGCTTGGCAAAAACCTCAAACCGCCGGTGTGCACCATCCCATTGCAATACATTAGCCAAGCGGTTTCCAGGCGGATGCGGCCAGCGGATCGCTCCAAAAACCGCTTCTAGGCACTAGGCCTTAAAGTGTACACTAAAAGTGGTCAGGGAGAGTATAGTGAATCCTGGCTTGCATGCAGATTTAATGTCAATTATGCAGCTTAAAACTCTGCAAGCATGGGCAATGAGCTTTCTTTCCAATCGCAAATGTGGGTCCTGCACCATTTTCTGAGCATTTGTGCTTCATTGCAAGGTATGGGAAAATTATAATTGCTTTAACCACTTGATGACCCAGCCTTTAGCCCCCCCCCCCCCCCCCCCCCCCTTAAGGACCAGCGCTGGGATTTGCTGATCTGTGCTGGGTGGGCTCTACAGCCCCCAGCACAGATCAAACACCAGGCAGAGCAACCAGATCGCCTCCCTTTTTTCCCCACTAGGGGATGATGTGCTGGGGGGTCTGATCGCGCCTGCCTGCGTGTGGCTGGCGGGGGGGGGCACCTCAAAGCCCCCTCCACCGCAGGATTCCCCCCTCCCTCCCTTCCCCGGAGATCCGAGGCTGCACAGGAACGGATCTGTCCTGTGCAGCCTCTACAGGCTCCTGCCTGTCATGTAACAGCGATCCCCGGCAGCTGATTGGCCGGGGATCGCTGATCCAGTACAACGCTGCTACTGTTAGCAGCGTTGTACAAATGTAAACAAAGCGGATTATTTCCGCTTGTGTTTACATTTAGCCCTGCGAGCCGCGATCGGCGGCTCGCAGGCTATTAACGGAGCCCCCCGCCGTGAATTGACAGGAAGCAGCCGCTCGCGCGAGCGGCTGTTTCCTGATTAATTAGCCTGCAGCCGGCGACCTAGATCTGCGTCGCTGGTCCTGCAGCTGCCACTTTGCCGACGCGCGGTATGAGTGCGCGGTCGGCAAGTGATTAAAAGCACCTGCAATAGCGATTTTATTTATTTTTTTGTTTTGTTTTTTTTGTGTGTGGCTTTTCAAGCAAATTTTCTTTAACCTCCTTAGTGGTTAAAGTCAGGCTCTGGATATATATATATATATATATATATATATATATATATATATATATATATATATATATATATATATATATATATATATATAATATATATATATATATATATATATATATATATATATATATATATATTTTTTTTTTTTTTCCCATCACTGCACGCGCAACAGCCCACCCACCCACCTCGCTCCCTGGTCCCATCCAGCTGTTCGTTACTGCGAACAGAATAACAGGGACAGCTGCTGGACGCAGCGACAGTAGGAGATTATATATGTATGTCTGTGCACAGTCCTCTCAGACACCCTGATCTACACAGCCCCATGTTTATTATAGTACCCACTTGATACAGATACAGAAACCAACTCAAGATCCACCTCATACTTGTAAATACAGGGAGATGGACCTATCACAACAGAAGATCAGGGTGTGCACATGGCAAGAAATTATCTTGTACATAATTCTGCTACAGCTTTTCATCTATGTAAATGCCAGACACTGCTGGTACCTGTCAGGGCATCCCATTATGTTGCTACTTCCAGTTTACTGTGAGCATGCACATGGCACAGGTGATCTACATTTCCTCCTTTTATTGCCAACAATCAAGCACATTTGAAGCTCTCGGGGGTCACGTAAAATGTCAAGGACTGCTGAATCAGGGCCTGTGGGTCTTTGACATCTGTGCCGTTAAAGTGGACCTGAACTCAAAACTCCTTTCTGCTCTGAAAGATACACAACAGCATAATCCCCTTTAAAGAGAGTCTGAAGCAGAATAAATCTCGCTTCAGACCTCCTAGTCAGCAGGGGCATGTGTACCCCTGCTAAAACGCCGCTATCCCTCGGCTAACGGGGGTCCCTTACCCCCGAAATCCCGTCCGAACAGCGCATCCCCCTCTCCGGATTGAAGCAGGGCTAAACGCCGCAGCCCTGCCTCTTGCGCGTCTGTCAGCGCGTATCTCCGCCTCTCCCCGCCCCTCTGTCTTCCTTTGCTGAGAGGGGCGGGGGAGAGACGGCGATGCGCCGCTGATAGACAGCGCTGAGAGGCAGGGCTGCAGACGTTAGCCCTGCCTCAACAGCAGCAAAATGTACGACCAAGTTGGTCGTTGATTTTGCAAGGGGGGGTTGGGGGAGGGGGGGTCAGGGACCCTTGTTTAGCTGTGGAATAGCGGCGTTTTCGCAGGGGCACACATGCCCTGCTGACTATGAGACAAGAAGCGAGATTTATTCTTGCTTCAGTGTCTCTTTAACCACTTGAGGACCGCTGACAGCCGAGTGGGGGGGCGTGGTTATACGGAGATCGCGTCACTGGTGACGCGATCTGCCGCCGTTGATAGGCTCCGCCCACCCGCCGCTCTAACTCGCCGGCCGTTTGGTAGCGCCGGCGAGTTATAACTCGTAGATCGCGGCATGTAGCCTTTAGGTTCACTTTAAAGAGGATCTGTATTGTTAAAATCGCACAAAAGTAAACATACCAGTGCGTTAGGGGACATCTCCTATTCCCCTCTGTCACAATTTCGCTGCTCCCCGCCGCATTAAAATTGGTTAAAAACCGTTTTAAAAAGTTTGTTTATAAACAAACAAAATGGCCACCAAAACAGGAAGTAGGTTGATGTACAGTATGTCCACACATAGAAAATACATCCATACACAAGCAGGCTGTATACAGCCTTACAAAGGAGAAAACGGGATATCTAAACCATGTATAAGGTGCCCGTCTCACCCATAGACAATCTTAGAAGCAAAAAATGGATTTGGGGGCACTGGAGCAATGTAATTCAAGTGGCTTTATTAAAGACTCAGTAGCAAAAAGGAGAGAACATACATATATAACATACACCATAAAAACCCCCCCTATATAAAACCTCCTCCACCCCTTCGAAGTCATCCTGCAAATCTTGCTCTGAGTCAAGAATAGGGACATATGCCATATTGAAAATTCAAAAAAGTGGGATATCACCGTAGAGAATGTTACAATTTTACAAAGGAGAAAACGGGATATCTAAAACCATGTATAAGGTGCCCGTCTCACCCATAGACAATCTTAGAAGCAAAAAATGGATTTGGGGAGCACTGGAGCAATGTAATTCAGGTGGCTTTATTAAAGAGAGGTTTTTATATGGGGGGTTTTTATGGTGTATGTTATATATGTATGTTCTCTCCTTTTGCTACTGAGTCTTTAATAAAGCCACTTGAATTACATTGCTCCAGTGCTCCCCAAATCCATTTTTTGCTGTATACAGCCTTCCTTTTTAATCTCAAGAGATCATTTGTGTGTTTCTTTCCCCCTGCAGCTATCTTCCACTGAAGTTTCAGGCTGCTCTTTTCTTCCTGCAGAGTGCAGACAGCTGTGCCTGTATGTAATTCCTCAGTATGTGAAAGCCCAGCCAGCTCAGAGGAGAATGTATCCAGCTTGTAAAAGATAATAGAGCAGAGAGAACCTGTCATAATCTAAATATCACACAGGCAGTGTGCAGAGAGGGGCCTGAAGGGAAGGGGGGAGATGCATCACAGAACCACAACACTGAAGAACTTGGCAGCCTTCCAGACACGGCTGACAAGTCTGACAAGAGAGAGATAAGTTGATTTATTACAGAGATGGTGATAGTGGAACATGCTGCAGTAAGCCAAAACACATTAGAATAGATTTTGGAACTTGTAGGATGGAAGAAAACCGGATGAAATTTTTGTTACGGAGTCTCTTTAAAGTCAACTTGAATGGAAAATGATTTGACTTTTTTCATACACCTAGTTTACGGCTTTTGCCTTTTCTACAGTTTTGCCTTTTTAACAAGCTATTTTTTTTTTTTCCTCTTTAGAATGAAGTGAATGCGATAAAATGGGATCCAACTGGTAACCTCCTAGCATCCTGTTCTGATGACATGACCTTAAAGGTACTTACCATTGGTTGTTACGTTGTTCATTTGGAGTAATTCTCAACTGTAAGCAACAGTGAAGAGCATAACCTGAGTGTGTTTGCTGCCCACAGTGTGACATTTAACCTGACCTACTTTACTCTCTTGCTGCATGTTGCAAGGGGAAGTGGGTGGAGAATGCATCCAGATTTAAGGGAATCTGAAGTGAGGGATATGGTGGCTGACAGTCATTTATTTTTAAAGTGTACCAAAGCTCGGCTACAAAATCATACTTGCCTAATCCTGGATCCTAATGAGGCAGCCTCTTGTCCCCCTGTTGTCGCTTGAGGATTCTCCAAAGATTTCTGTCAATGCTTGTCTGTAATCTGATCAGGGTTGCACTCCTCTACAAGCACAAGTGCGCCCATGCCAGTATGCCTATGCAGCAGTATGCTTGTGCCAGAAGAGGGTGGCTCTGATCACCTGTAGGGGCAGTCTAACCTCTACTTAGGTGAGTGTTTCTGAACACAAGCATCGGCTCTGGTTCTCTTTAACCTCCTGAGTGGTATGTGCCGCTCTAGAGGTTTTAACTGCTTCAGGAGTCTCTTCCCCACCCCTCCCCCCACTATAAACTATTAGATTACATGAGATCAGTACAAATTAGCTAATACTAGGCTAGCTAGAATAGGTGACCGCTTCCCCCTCCCCTGATTGCCAGAATCCCCCTTGATCAGTCCGCTTATACACTACCCAGCCAGGATCCAGCAATCGCTGCAGCCTCCCGCACAGCTCCGGTCATCTAAGGGGAGAATTGGGTCTGTGCATGACGTCATGATGCCGATGACGTCATGGT